>NW_021680455.1:628436-654002 GCF_001412515.2 Diachasma alloeum | reverse complement strand
GGGGGGGGGGGGGGGGGCGGCGAGGGGCGGAGGGGTGAAGAGTCACTCTGCATATCGCACGGCCTCTGGCCGAGCTTAACAAACTTCTTCCGCGATTATATATTAAAGAGAAAGGGGAATAATGGTGGTTTATGAGAAAAAGTTTTTGGGAAATTAAGAAATTCAAGTGTGCACAGAGGGTAATTATCTCTTCACTCTTCACTGGCCTATCTTCGGTTACGTTACGTTTCATTCGGGAGAATGAGAATGCCTGGTTGATGGCATGAATGCCGAGCTCGGGGAGGGAGGGCCTGGCAGCCGGCCAATCTTGAAATGGTGGGGTTTTACGTTGTTGATAATAGTAATGAGGATTTTTGGAGGATTTTATTTGGGGTTTTTTGGGACGGGTGTGGCGGAGGGCGGTTTTTCGGGGGGCGGGGGAGTGGGGGCGGTGAGCAGTGATACAGTGGGATGAGTGACCTTGGGGCGGAGGGGCGCGATGATGGTGAGACGTGGGGTTGGCGGCAATGGCAATAGTTATTTTAATTTAAATAGCAATACCGGAAGGTTAACACTTCCTGGATAAAATTCACTGGTAGAATTTTTTTGAAATTTCATGGCAAATCTGGTGGTATTTCTCATGAATGTGACATTGAACCCGATTCAGGGGGAAAATAATTATGAAATTTTAAGTTTTCCTTGGAATTCGAGGAAATTCATGAGTTTTCAATGGAAGTCAGACGGAAATTCCACAGCTTGATGGAATTTGCAATGAAACACGAATATTGAGAAATAGGATGATATGAATTTTTCTGATTTTTCCGAATTTTCACGGAATAATTGAACTGAAAAATCAAATATTCTATTGATTTTCTTATAATTCAAACTGAAACTCAGGAATAGCCATCAATATTATATTTCTTCAGTATTAAAAGGATTTGCGATTTATATTGATAAATATTTAAATATATTCATCAAAACTAAAAAATAATATAATATTAATAGTTTAAATTTCCGATTGATGATGAATTCAATATTTGATAACATACAATCGTAAATTTTCCATTAAGCGAATATTTCTAATTTTTTAAAAGGAATTATTGATTAATAAAATAATTCAAAATTCAAATATTTTAATTCCTGATTACTTGAATAATTAAAAGTTGAAGAGTGATGTTAATTAATTAACGGTTTTAGAATTTAACGGTAATTATGATTTATAAATATGGCTATTCTTGCTGAAAATCTATGGAATATTTGGTTTTTCAATCGCAAAATTTTCTGAAGTTTCAGTGGAAATTAAACATAATAAAAATTTCCTGGATTTGATACGAAAAACTCAGACGAAAATTTTTAACTGTGTGGTGCATTATCTCACATGGGGGATAAAAGTATTTTTTGGTGCTGCTGCGAAATAGAAACAGTTCAGCACTCGCTGACATCACGAACGTAACATCACTGACAAAAAGCTTTATTCAGATATATGTGCGACGAGAGTTTCCAGCTCGTGTGATTGGCAGCCTTCGGCTTCGCCTCGGGCCGCCAAATTTGCACTCGTCAAAAACCCGTTGCACTTCCATCGAAATATACACATTTAGAAAAAAATTCAAGATTCATAGACAGTCGATTAGGAGTTTTTAAGCCAGTAACATTAAATGCGATTTAAGTGGAGAAAATTCACAAAATTTCAGAGTTCACTATTCATTTCAGATGAGAATCCCTCAATCTGTTTAAATTTTCAATCAAGTCATGAATATTCAGTTCTACCAATTTCAGCGTATACTTTAGCTGAAATTTACAGTTCTCATTGATTTTTTAACGAAATTCTGAATTTTCAATGACGAAATTCCTTAAAAATGTTAGTGGAACTAAAATGTAATAAAAATTTCCGAAAATTGCAGAGGAAATTTCAGCCAAAAATTTTTAACAGTGTACTATTTTGACGATTGTGACTATAATGCGAGTCGAAGGCGAAGATTATAATGAAATTCTTCAGAAATAGAATTAGTCATTTACGGTCTTTGGGACATAAATTAATTTTTAATTTTTATCGGACAAATAAACGCTTTCTTAAAAAAGTTACTAGATTTCTGGATACTTTTTTTTCATGTTACTTCATGTATTTACGTACAATTAATCATTTGTGACAGTCCAAATGAATATTATCATTAATAATAATATTCATCAGGATTTTCAATTACTTTTCCCATGAGCTTCTAGTTCAGAAAAGGAAATAACGTGAATATGTGATGCAACATAGGCAAAACTTGAATGAAACAGATCGTCTTAAACGTGAATGCCTGGGAATTCCAGAGTGAAATTTCCTGGTTTCTCTTTCATTTATAAATGATTTTCTCTATCTTCAACAGATCTGATTTATCGAAATCCTCCCATTGTGCCCCATCCCCCCCCAACACATTTATTTTCTCTGCAAAGGTTCAATTTACTCCAATTTTCCCCGCATTCTACCCCTCCAAAAAATAATATATGTTGATTTAACTTTCTCATTTCAGTTTCAAAAACTGTCTTCTCCCAACCTACTTAGGGAAATTCGACTAGAATGGAGAATTTTTCGACAGTTACTGGCGGGCAACAGTAACCTCGTTGTCGCGGTAATTTTTATACAAGTTAAAGTTTCGAATAGAATATCGCCATAACACCGTGGCCATCAATTTCCCGGGTCCTCTTCAGAGGAGTAAAAGCAACTGAGCCCTCAAACTTCCCTCCATTTTGTTGGTTAACACGAACTTTTATTTTTCAGATAATGAAAGTTTGCGATGGATTTTTACATTTAAATGGGCACGCCGTTGTGCAAAGAATGTTACATAAAATTAGATAATGGGGAGAGTACTTGTGAGTGACCTGAGGGCTGGAAAAAATTATTTATGCCAGTCGATCAATATCGCAATGCTCCTCTCCTCATTTGGGGCCCTCTCTTGCGGCAACGTAATCGCTCATTGTGCGTCACAGATGCCTTCGAACGATAAATCGATACTGTCGTCTAATTATGCTGGACGATGAAGTGCACGATGGTGAAAGAGATTTTTTTTCTTCCCTCGGTTTCTTCCTCTCCCTCTCACTCTCTCGCTCCTTTGTCCATCCCAATTACCGCTGGCCGCCCCTCCCGGCGTTATACAGTTTTCCATTTGCCAGGTGTTTTTTTTATAAACTTCTTTTTTCACCTTTATTACCTCATCCTTCACTTTAGTTTTACAATCCATCCAATTAACGAATAATGTCATCAGTCGGATGATGGAAGTACGAGGTTTGCCGAATGAAAATAAAACTGCGTTTTGTCCGGTCGTCGGGGTTTTTTTCGATTGTACGAAAATTATAAATGTTTAATTTCGTCGAGGATTATATTTCACTGGGTTTCGGAGCACAGAGTGCTTTTAAACAAATCCGAAAGGTGGTAATTTTTTAAATGGAGACAAATTGCCACAGGGTTTTCTGTGGCTTTGATCATGGGCACCGGGTTTTTTATTTGCGAATTTTTCATGCGACGATGGAAATGTGTGTCTTCATTTGATGTTTGTTTAATTTGGGAATTGCTGTGGTTGTTACAAAGGTAAATATCAAATGGACTGTTTTGTCAGGTGATTTAAATTGGATAAACTTTTTTTTATGATATTTGGGAAAGTGCAGCTCGGAAATGAATTAGTTGTTTGTGTTTGTAGATATTGCGATTTTTTTTTGTCGAAATCAGGCGGTGATTCGTTTGCGAAAATTGAGCGAGGAGTGATTGAGCGAATTTCATGTCAAATGAATACAAATTTTTGATTTTCAAGGAATTTTGGCATCGAATATTTCAGTTTTTAATGCAAATGCGTGATTTTATTCGATGTTTGTTTAATTTGGGAATTGTTGTGGGTATTCCAAAGGTAAATATGGAATGGACCATTTTTTGGGGTTGATTTTGATCAGAGGTTTTCAAGGCATCTGGAGAACTGCGAATGCTTATATTCACTATTGTTGGAAAATTTGGGATTGCTTTGTAATTTAATGATCTAAACTGAATTCACCATCATTTCATCCCTCCTAAACTGAATTCAATGTCGCTCTTATGAAAATTACTACTAAACTGTCTATATAGAATTTGAAATTTTTTCTAACAATGCCCTGTTAGAAATTTTTGGCTGAAATTTCCGATACACATTTTGAAAATTTTTATGAAGTGTCAATTCCAGTGGTATTGCAAGGAATTTTATCATTAAAAATTCATAATTTAATAAGAAAATTGATGGAAATTTCAACTTGCAGTTCAATTATTCCATAAACATTTTTAAAAATCAGGAAAATTGCGGTAAATACATTGTTAAATTTTCCTGTCCTGAATATTCATGTTTGCATTGAAGATTCACATAACTTAGGGAATCCTCGTCTTCCTATTCTCAAAAAACTAGGAATTCCACTCAAATTTCATGTTTTTCCCCTAAATCAAAATTAATGTCGCTCTCGTGAAAGTTACTACTAAAGTATCTAGAAAATTTGAATTTTTCCTAACAATGTCCCGTTAAAAATTTTTGGCTGAAATTTCCGATACAAGTCTTGAAAATTTTTATGAAGTGACAATTCCAGTGATAATACCACTGTATTGCAAGGAATTTTATCATTAAAAATTCATAATTTAATGAAAAACTCGATGGAAATTCCATAAAAATTGATAAAAATCAGTAAAATTCAGGTAAATATATTACCAAATTTTCCTGTCCTGAATATTGTACACTGAGAAAAAAATTTTCTAATATCTGAAACATATTTTCTTGAGACAAGTAAATTTTCTTCAATTGCCTAACCCTCTCAGGCATCTCAACTCACATGACCCGAGAAAGGCCTCATGCTTTAAAATATTCTTGAACTCAAGTATGATTTTGTCGTAAATGAACTTACTTAAATCGTGTAGAAGAATCGTCAATCTTCTAGTCTTTATTGTTTTCATGATTTTCTCATTATGCACTTCCAATATTACAATATGTAAAATATTCATGACGTAACGCGGAACGATAGTGATGAATGAAAATTTATTCGAGTTCCGTGAAGTGCACACATTCTGAGATTTAAGCCATTGAAAATAATTTACTTCTCTCAAGAAAATATGTTTCAGATATTAGAAATGTTTTTTCTCAGTGTAAGTTATGGAATCTTCGTCTTCCTATTCTCAAAAAACTAGGGATTCCATTCAAATTTCACGTGTTTTTCCCCTAAATCGAAATCATTTCCGCGCTCATGAACATTACTACTAAACTCTCCCCAAAATGTCAATTTCCTCTAACAGCGTAGTTCCCCAATAAAACATGATTACAATTCGCGAATGATCACATCGTAAATACACCACCCACAGAATCTTACAAACAATTCCTTTGATCGAAAAAACGTTGATAAATATTAAATGCACAATTTTCTCATTGAAAAATTCATCTGTGGGGTGAAGACAAACCTATTGAAATTCAGCGATATCAGCAACCGGAACAATTCTTCCCCCATGAATCACCCCAATGAAATTCCCCGATAAAAACAACCCCTCCAGCAAAATTACAAAATCATTAAAGATAAAATAACAAAATATTTCCCCCACTCCTCGACTATTATTACGACTGGCATAAACTGAGATATAAAAACAGGTTGATACGTCTTCTTCGGTCTAACATGAAGCTCGCAATTTTCTGCTTATCGTACCCACCAGTACCGAGGCTTTATCTCCCCGTAATATATAGTGTACGCGTGTACCAGGTAGAGTACTTGATTTTTTGCTGCCTTTTTCCCTCATATTGTGGCATTTCCGAAGCGAACGAACCCCCACTTCAGCGGGCGAGAAGCGTTGAGGTTTCTCCCCCGCGGCAACCCCTCGGAGTTCGCTTCATCATTCCGGCAGTCATGGTTGGCTCGATAAAAAAAAAAAGTGAACACCGGGTGCTTCATAAAACAGTGCATACACGTGGGGATATGGATCGATTTGTTGAATCATGGAATTAACAATGCAGCAGAGGGAATATTGCATGGTGGAGTTGCAATTTTGTAACGGATAATTGGGATATATCTCTTTAATGGGGATATATGGTCGGACAAATTTTCAACGTATCATGCGGCACATGAATTTTTCACATTCAGAGTATTGCATCGAGAAAAATGATTTTATTCCAATGCAATGAAACCGTAAACTCATTCGAAACTTTTCCTTTCAACAGTATTTCTGGTGAAAATTAATCACGTCGTATAATCATTTCAATGAAAATGTTCCAGTAATGTGAAATAAATCATTTAATCACTCCAAATGAACCTTTCCTTGGAATTAAACATGTGTTTGGTCTGAATAAATGATTATTAGGTGTGAACAATTTCGTTATCCTCACCGACTGCATAATAATTTCATTTCTGATTTATGAAGTCTTCATTTCGGTGAAGGGAACATTCATTTATGTTGAAATAAAAATATTTGTTTGATGTGAATGAAAAAGGGAATGAAATTACGTTTATTTGAATCGAATAAAATTTTTTATTTCTGATTTAAAAAAAAATTTCAATTTTTATTTATCCAATGAAAATATTTAAATAATGTAAAATGCATAATTCATCTAGTCAAACTGAAAAATTATTACATGTGAATAAATTCATTCTGCCGTTTCAAAAAATTGTTCATTGGATGTAAATGAAAATCAAGTTTATGATTGAGTATGAGATTCGAGATATTCAAATAAACCCATTTATTTAATACAAATAATGTTTATTTTATTTAACTAAGCCATTCCTCCGGATATAATGTTAATTTGAGGACAACAAAACTGAGAGGAAAACCACCTGACATCCCAAAAACCTGAAATCTTGAACTCAATGCAACTCTTGTGAGAAGAAATAACCCTCCGATTAAATATTCCCTCCAATTTCTGCGTTTGAACAAATTAATGGATTCGTAAAATGAATTAATGTATAGAATCAATGGTTTGTATGGCTAAAGATTTATTAATCTAGAAAATTTACCAATGAAAATAATCACGTCCACGTTAGACAATACTATTAAATAGAATTCTCAATTTAAGAACTATTTCTTCTTCCTGTTGATGACTACCCCTCAATGCAGTTACCCGATGCAATTAGAGATGACAAATTTTTGGACAGCAACACTAAGAGGAAAACGATCTGACACCACAAAAATAATTTTAATATAAAATCTCAAACTCAATGCAACACATGTGACAACAAATAAATCTTCAATCGAATATTCCTTCCAATTTCTTCGTTTGAACAAATTAACGGATTCCTAAAATTAATTAATGTCTAAAATTGATGGTTTATGTGGGGAATGATTCATTAATCTAGAAAAATTATCAATAAAAATAATCCCTTCCACTTTAGACAATGCTACTAAATAGAATTCTCAATTTAAGAACTATTTCTTCTTCCTGTTGATGACTACCCCTCAATTCAGTTACCCGATGCAATTAGAGATGACAAATTTTTGGACAGCAACACTAAGAGGAAAACGACCTGACACCACAAAAACAATTTTAATATAAAATCTCAAACTCAATGCAACACATGTGACAACAAATAAATCTTCAATCGAATATTCCTTCCAATTTCTTCGTTTGAACAAATTAACGGATTCCTAAAATTAATTAATGTCTAAAATTGATGGTTTATGTGGAGAATGATCCATTAATCTAGAAAAATTATCAATAAAAATAATCTCTTCCACTTTAGACAATGCTACTAAATAGAATTCTCAATTTAAAAACTATTTCTCCTTCCTGTTGATGACTGCCCCTTAATGCACTTACCCAATGCAATTAGAGATGACAAACAACTCCAAAACAACGTTCGGAAAACTTGGGGAAAAGTTCGATGTCACTTTGTAAAATTTATAACACAATTACCGGAGGAAATTGATTGGGCTTTATTGAAGACTTGCTGAAGCTTCTCCCTCGCCCCTGCAGCAGCAAGAGCTAATGAATTATTTAGGTATCTAGCCAGTAAGGAACTCTGACCGATTCTAGGTGGACAGGTTGACTGACTCAGTAGAATTTTCCCGAGTCACGCGAGTACGTGTCTGTTGGCCATTTGTTGTTGGCAAACTGCAGCCTTTCGCGGGGCAACCAAAAAGCACATGGATAAAAGTGAAGAAAAAAAAATGAGTTCAGTAGTGGTTTACGTATATTAAAGTGAAAGAAGAAAGTTCTAAAGCACTTTGATGTACATGAAAATGCATACGAGTCTCTGTGAACAAACAAAGTGCCGGAAATATGGGTGGGTAGAACAATTTTCAAAATGTTTTTAATGATCTCTGTGAAAGATTTTGAGAGATGAGTCTATAGAATGTTTTATGGTACTGCTGATGAACCTATTCGTGCAGGGAAAGAACTGAGGTAAATGCGCCTCATACATTGATGCTAGATTTTTTTAAATTTCAGCAATGACTGCAGTAGAATTCACAAACTTATGAATTTGAATTCAATTTGAAAGGAAATTGTTCGTGGAATTTTTTATTCAGCTGGGGAATTCTATTGTATAATCTTTCTATGGTATAACTTATGGAGTTCTCTCACATCAAATGATTGTCGGACAATGAATTGTATTTTTTTCTGAACAGTTCAAATTCTTCTAGAGATATTCCTGATGATTACGACAAAAATTTAAATTTTGTGAATTATATCAAATTTGATTCTATCAGAATGGTTAATTTCCCTCAAGTAAAGCTATTCCAATGCTGTCTAAAATTGTCGAACTTATTGTGAAGCTTAAACATCTCATTTTTAATAATTTTCCTCGTCATCTTGACCTAAAAATTGCAAATTCATTGGAATTTATTGAATTTAATTGATTTTTCAGTTAACATTCCAGGATCAATTTTCACTTTTCAATCATTTTGACAATTCTAGGAATCTTTTGGTAGTGAAATATGATTGGAGTAATCATTTTAGTCAATAAGGAAAATTATAGATGGCAGAAAACAGTGATTTATTAGAAAATGAAGGAGAAAAATTCCATTCACATCAACTGATGCTGCGACTAAGTAAATTCTTCTATCGCAAGTTAGGAAATTCCCAATTTTTGAATGTTGATATCTCTATTGCAATCTTAGAATGACAGTAAAGCCTTCTTCAGTGAGGTTTTCGATAATTATAAATACAATAAAAATTCATAAATTATTTCCATCGCAATTAGAACATAATTTTTTTTCGTTCTCCGTAAAACATAATTTTGTGACTCGACGTGTGTTTTAATATTATTTTGTTACGAAATAGCATATTCACGGTGTAATTGATAGGGATATAATCTTTTCATATAATTGAAATCACGAAACGATGATAGGCACATGAAACTTTTCACGTTTACTGATGAATGTTCATTTAAGAATATTCATTATCATGATTAAATTTATTGAAAAAATCTCAGGGCCACCTACCTCAAGATATGAAGAAGTCGTTCATCTTCGCTTCAGGTGAATTTGTTCCGAACATTTTTCTGTGTTGATGGACATGAAAAAGTCCACAGGGACGGATAAAACCATTCCCGATATCTTAGATCCCGAGACTCTCAAGATTATTAAAATCGTGAACTTAACAACTTTCATTCTCTTCAGAGAATTGATCACATTCTGATATGGAGTCACGCGATTTAGCCCAAGCTAGTCTACTCAATTTATAAATTAAGCCTGCACTCAGCGAATGAGTCCTCGAATGAACGTCGGAATAATTCGCCTTTGAAGTGTTCCTGATTCTATCATTAAAAATGGGTTTGAAATGGAGGAGCTCTTGATATTCCTCATTAAGTCGTGTCCTCCCGTTGGTAAATACGTTTGCCATGTCTTTGACGTAATAGACGGTGAAGTGGCTGTATGAAATGCTCGAAATATCAGTCGTAATTTACTGTATTTCCAGGTATCAACGGAGGTAAAGTGAAGTCGAAAAGCGTTTTCACCGATTGTTGTTCGGGAAGCGCAAAATTCGGGGAGGAAATTCTTGGTGGAATGTAAAATTTGGGTCAGGGGTTCTCTCTGTGAAAGTGAGCGGGGTTGAAACGAGGGAGGCAAGTGGTTGTACACAAGAGGAAAAGTGGGATGCAGATCAGAGGATGAGAGAGGGTGCGCGAACGGCTGAGGTTTCAAAGCACATTTGCTGGTTGTATCCGTAAAATCTGGGAAACATCCGCAAAAGCTTCAGTGATGAGTAACATTGTTGGCGGAGATTTTCGATGCACTTCCTGGAAATTTTCGTTATGTTGTAGTTACACTGGAATTTTAAGGAATTTCATCATTGACATTTGACAATTTCGTGGAAACATCAATAGAAACTTTAAATTGCACTCAAATTATTGCTTAAAAGATAATAAAAAGAATGAAAATTCAAGTAAATATATTCAGGCATTTTCAATGAATTGAAAATTCAACAATAGTCAAGTGATTGTGCAATCTTTTAAAATTATTTTGTCATTTATTCCAGAATAAATTATGCACCTGAAGAGGAACGCCTTGAGCATTCGAAATGTAGTGCAATTGAATTAGAAAATTTGTAATGAGTTATTGCTGCAGACCTGAATATGGCCCAAATGAATTTCAATAATAATATTCATGTTCTGCATAACAATTCAAGTAACTTGGGCTCGTCATTCTGCTGCTGAATATTTTAGAATTGAATCACTGAATTTTCCGTCAAATCTCAAATATCAGTATTTCATTCTCCCTTAATTCCATGAAAGAAATTAAATTTCCTCTCATCAAGGGAACATTTATTTCTTCGGCAGAGCTACCTCTTTATCCCAGTGCATGAAATTTCAATTTTTAAACGAACTCTCAATCGTAAATATAAAAATGTTCCGTCAATAAAATTTCATCTCTTGCATTTTCAATTTAATAAAATCGCTATAAACCCCACTCAAGGATCTGCTCACTCTCCCAAAAAAGAAAAAGTTATTTTTCCCTCGAAACCCCAAAAATTCAAAACCCAAAAGATTCTCGAACCAACAACAATATCCCTAATTCCCGAATATTTCTCCTCTCCGTGAATCACGGACTATCAATGCGGGTGAAAGTAGTCCCCGGAATTCAGTTCGAATTCAGATGGGTATTTCCAGCGTTTCTGAATCGTAACCAGCCCTGAAGAGGGACAACCGTTGGCGGCAGGAGGCAACCGGGGCGGGGGGCCACGTATATTGAAGTGGTCTCTTGAAATGTGAATGACGCAGTACTATTGGGAGGAAGTACCAAACGGGGAGGAATCAATCAAGTCAAAGAAAGGGGCGCGCCTGCATTGGTATTTTGTGGAAAAACCTATCGACAATTCCAGGGTCCCCAGGGCGTCGAGTCGAGGTTTGAGTGATTGAAAATTCCATGAGTTTTTTTTCCCCCTCACAACTCAATTTTTTTCCCCCAGCTCCCCTTCACCATGCTTTTTAACCTCAGGGACACAATACCATTTTTACCTCCACCCGGGGAAAAAAAAATATCCACAAACATATAATTTTGCAGTGCCTCTTGGTTTGGCAATTCAGAGTCGCAAAATCACTTGCTCAATTTTTTTTTCACTCCCGACAATTCTGTTATTCTCCGGGGCTGGTTTATCAGACTTCTTCATGATGTTGGACACTTTTTCTACTTTACCTCATTTTTTTATTCCAGATTCTCGTTTTCCCTTGGCTCTTTATTCCTGACTGAAGTACTCAGCACGCTTCTCTCCTCTCCCTCCCCCCCGGCCCCCTCCGTCGTCGCAGTTGGGGTTCTTGAAGCCCGGGGTCAACACTCCTGTTAACCTCCGGCTGGGGTTTTAATAAAAAAGTTGAAGAGAGCCCACCCTTCACACAGTTATGTCTGCTCGTCACACCAATGGGATGTAACGCTCATTCACCAGTACTGGTTCAACCCTACTCCTCTCCCCACCCCCCTCCCCCATCTTTAATATCTCATATTCCAGTAGCCCAAGTTCAATCGTTCTTAATAACACTTTATACTCAGGTTGGTGAAAAAAATTTTCCCGAGAATTTTAATATTCTGAGAAAATTTTTTAATCTTCCTCAGGAATACCGGCACGAGGTGATTCTTCAGACGAAAGTGTATTCTTCAAGTTTTTACTGGAGTCAAAATGACTGGACATTAGCCGTGAGGTATCTCCTACCGTATACGGTATTGTACACATGCCGAATTGAAAGTTTGTTTTTTGGAAGATGAAACGTGCGCGTGCTTCAGAATTTATTTATTTATTTGTTTATTTATTTATTTATTTGTTTATTTATTTATTTATTTATTTATTTATTTATTTATTTATTTATTTATTTATTCGTTATAGACCCAGCCGCGTAGATTCAATTAAAGAATGTACTCTTACTGAATGTAACCAATCTATTCACCGATTCACATGCCCGAAAGAGAGTAGATAAAATGGAGAAGGTGGAGAAATACTGGAAAAATAATGAAATTGTTCTAAATTTTCAAAAATCAAATTGAGAGACCCATAATCCCCATTTGGCCTATAGCTCGCGTGCTAGAAGCCCGCATTTGGTTATTTATTATCTCCCAACCGGTGCACTACAGCTATTTAGAATATTTTTCAATAGCTAGAGAATATTATAAACACTATCGATAAAAAACATGAGGACAATCGGACGAAAAATCTGTTTTCTAAGGAGATATCTTAATTTCGAAGTCATGGCGACATTCAATTATAGAGTAGCTCCTCGAAAAAAGGCAATCAGATCGCTCGACAACCGCCGAATCGCACGGGAGAGAAAAAATTCCCCAAGAATCTTAATACTCCAACAAATTATTTTAATCTTCTCCAGGAACACCGGGACAAGCTGTGTTTTTACCTGAAAAACATAACCCCAAGTTTTTTGTCGGCGTCAGAATGACTGGGGATTCCCCGTTGTCTGCGGCTACCAACACCCAGCAGCAAAATATTAAAAATTTAAACTACACATTTCATATACAAGTTATACTTTGCCATACTCAACTTCTCCACACACACATTTTACATAATGCCAAAGTGGCCGGTAATTACCCCCCATAATACTTATGCGTACTCCCGATAATTTTCCGGTATGCAGAACGAACGACTTAGCAGCAGTTTGCGCACGAGGAAGTAGTACATACCGCTGAGGTGCAACTCGTACGGCTTCAACACTCGGCAATACTGAAGTTATTTGCGTACACAGTGTACTGGTAAGTTGGGACAAAATGTTACTTATGTATATGTGTTGGGTAATGGGTAATCCATACGGTGGGATTTGGCGCATAACAAAAGTTTCACAGCTGGAACTAGTCGGTGTGCATTAAGTTTTGATTCTATGGTGAGAATCCTACTGCTTGTTGTTGTGATCCCACTGCTGTTATCGAGAAGAGAGAGAAAATATAAAGGAATTTACTTCATATAGCAGATGATTATGTCTCTCTATATTATGAAAAAAAAATCCAAATCGACTTTAGGTGATGAGAATTTGGAACTTGAAATTAAGATTCCGAAATTGAGGGTCGTGAGGGTCAGAATAAGGGTTATGAGGGTCAAAATAAGGGTCACGAGGGTCAAAATAAATATCATGAGAATAAGGATAAGGACCACAAGGGTCAGAATAAGGGTTACGAGGGTCAAAATAAGGATAACTGGAGTCAGATTAAGAGCCTAAATAAGTGTCACAAGATCATATTGCGGGTCACAAGGGCCTGAGTAAGGGTCCAAATAAGAAACAAGGGGGTCAAAAACCAAGGTTCAGAAACTAAAGGTCACCAGTGTCAAAATAAGGGTCACGAGGGTCGTAATGAGGGCCAGATTAAGGATTTAAATGAGGGTCACAAGGGTTCGATTAAGGTTCACAAAGGTCAGATTAAGAGTTCAAATAAGGATCAGAAATGAAAGGTCAAAATAAGGGTCACGAGGGGTATAATGAGGGTCAGAATGAGGTCACGAGGGTCAAATTAAGAATAACAAGGATCACATTTTTATAATGTCTTGAAATACAAGCCACCAACTTTCAGACACTTTTACTACCTCAATTCAAGACACTTAAAGACTATTCAGTCACCAGTCATTTACGACAGCGGCGCTACGACAAGACATTCACCCCATTAAGACGTGGAATCATAGGAGGTTTTTGGCGACTTATTCATTTTTATTCAATATATTGATGTTCTGAATTGATTGAGAGTGTCAGAAGGTTGACGAGAGTTGCATATGTCAAATGAATTTAATCGTAGTATCATTGTAAAATCAGAAAAATGTAAAAATATTGAATATTACTCTAAAGAAAAATACTAAAATAAAGAAAATAATAAAATTAATGTCAAACCTTCAGAGATTGATCCAAAAATCATCGAAAAATGTTCTGTAACCCAGAGTCAAAAGAGGCTTCACTACGTTTCTGATCTTGAACTATAAACGTAAAGAAGCTTACAATGAGAAAAATTGCCAAAGTAAATCAAAACCCTGGAAGAAATCCCGTCCAATAATCTCACTCGCGTCCAATTGATTAAAGAACACCTACCCCCCAGATTTACCTCTAATCCCCGGATTGACACAGCGACAAGGACACCGTCAAGACAGATACCCCGGGGGAATAGAATTAGAATGACCTCCTTCTCATTCCCTCTCTCGCGTAATGGTAATTAATGTTTCACGAGGAAAAAATAAAGGTGAATGGCTGGTGGGAAAGCAGGACGGTGGGAATAATGAAGCATAAAAGGAACGGCTAGGGGTGGGGTTGATCAAGTGCGGGTGTTGGACGTTCCGGAAGATTCACTGGGGTTGGCAATGTGGTAGTCGAGCATCAATGGGGGATAGACTGTCCCCCACACTCTACTCTCGGTATATCGCGACTAGCACTTTTAAACAATGAAGCCTGATTGAATCCCACCCTTCGTCCCTCCAGGCCTCTATCGACAATTGGAGTTGTACTCTCGGACAATTTCTCGATTCTCAAACCCGGTTAATGCAAGCGTAGACACACATACAGCTGTAACGTTTGTACGTGTCGCAAAAGCTAGCTTTCCACTCGGTCTAGAGGTGGTGGGTTGGGGGGGAGGGGGAGCGAGTATACCGTGGTGAACAGGTATAACCTGGACTTGGTCTACTGCCGGAAACGGTATATCTACTTACCAAGTCCCCGGGCATCGTTTATCTCTTCCGGTGGAGTACGATCGCTTCCACCATGAGCTCCCAATACGATCAACCAAATCCCAGCGCTGGTGATACCAAATTTCAAGTGTTTTAGGGGATCTTATGGGGGAGGATAAGAGGGGTTTTTCGGGTTATCTGGGGTGAGGGATAATTTCTGATCGTTCTGTCCCAGAAAATTGAGAGCAAAATGAGACTTGACGAAGGAATCTCTTCATAAAGAACGAACAAGTTGAAGATTTTTGGGGGAAATTTCCGGTACATTTTGGGGAATTTTTCATCGCATTGTAGATTTGCTGGGATTTCAGCGACTTTTAACATTGAGAATTGAAAATTTTAAGAAAAAGTCTGGATTTTCATTATGTTCCCTACTGAAAATTTAAGGATATTCAAGTATTTTGGTTATTTTTCCTCCAATGCTTTCATTTCAGTCTGAATTTGAATCTGAATATTAAACAAAAAATTGAAAGTTTACTTTTGGAGGAAGTTTGATGAAATAATTTTAAAAGTGCAATTTTTTGGAAATTATGAGAGTTTTCTATAAATAATTTATAAACAATCAATTTTCCGTCTAAACATCATTTGTTCGCAATCGTAACATATTTATTCATATTTAGAATTTTATCAGAAATTGATTTCATGCCTAAAAAAATTAGATTTCCGAAAGTTTAAACAATTTAATTTATTTATTTATAAACAACGAATGTTAGAAAAAATAATAATTCTGCGCACAATGTAATTTGAGTGCAATTCAACGCTGAATATTCATTCATTCATTCTTTCAAATTTTTTTCACGAAATTCAATTATCAAATTTAATAATTGAAAATGGTTGAATCCATTATTAGTCAACTGTCTATGAAATTTCCTTTTTTTACCAAGGTAGAATGATGGACTTGCAACGAACTAATTTTCTCTGACGCCAGCGGTAATTATTTTCGTGTTTTTTCTCGCAAATTCAATCAGTTCCGAAAAATGAAATGTTTTTTGTTCAATTTTTGATTAAACATAATCCAATGTTCTCTCCGGTTTAATTTAATCCGTATGATGAATGATAGTGTGAAATATTTTATAAGAGAAACAAGAAAAAAGGCGAGTGGATTTCAATCAAGTTCAGTGGCCTGATTCAATTGAAAATCTCTCCGATTTCCCATGAAAGCTAAACCGATAGTACCATATACATACAAAAACTCTCCTACATAGTGAAGTACTTCCAGTCGTGAATGAAGAGAAGGGGGGAGGAGGATGAGAGGGGGCAAAAAGCATAAATGCCGGACGCGTTCCGGTTGATTGAAATTTATGTTTTAATTCATACTCGAACGGTGTGGTCGTACAAACAACAAGGCGGGGGTGGAACGAGGAAAACACACCGTTTGGTCATTGGCCATGTGGGCTCGGGGGGTCATTTCGTTCTCTCTGTTTGCTGTTAATTTACAGTGACGCACCATGGGCGGTTGCGTCTCTTGCTAATAAATTGTAAAGTGTGAAAGAGGCATTGAACGAAATGAGAGAGAGGGAGCGGTGGGATTTTATGATTTCTCTGCGATCATATTTTTACAATTTCGCTCGAATTTAATTAGGAGATTTTTCGGTTATGGATGCTGCCGAAATACCGTTTTGGCTTCCACATGGATGCTATGTGATAGTGGTTTTTGTCGATTTCCCAATGTTGAGTAGAAATGCCTGGAAATATGAAATATGAAGAAATGATGCAGAACTGTCTCAATCAGTCGAGAATTATCAACGTAAATTCGCTAAAATGATGGCTTCAAATTGGTATTATTCAGACTCAAATTTCTGCTCGATCATTTGACTGATTCAATTCCTTTTGAAGATACTCATCATGATGATACCTATTTAGAAAATCCAGGTATATTTTAGAGTTGGTCAGACCACACTGTACATTCAACCATTTTCAATCGTCCAATTTATCAATTAAAGTGCGTGAGAAAAATGAAGAAAGAAAATAAATGTTTAGCGTCATTGAAATTACATTTTGCACAGGATTATTATTTTTTTATACATTCGTTGTTTGTGAATAAATAATTGGAATTGTTGAAACTTTCAGCAAGTTTATTTTTTTGATCATGAAATCGATTTGTTCGGAATAGTAACAAATAATTTTTATGCTGGAAAGTAGATTGTTTATCAGTTATCCGTAGAAAATGCCAGTAATTTTTAAAAATTGAATTTTTTCAATCATTTCATCAATCTTTTTTCAAAAGTTAACTTTATACTTTTTTTTTCAGATTTTTACAGTGTTTTCGAAAGAGTCAATATTGAGATTCAAATTCGGCCCTGCAAAGTTGAAATCATAAAATCATTGTGAAACTTAGGGTCAAATGAGGCTCAAATGAAGTTCTGATGTTCGACTACAGAAATAGAAAAGCATTTCACTGGAGAAAAAATAGTTAGGCTCCTTGAAATCGCGGTTTATCATGCCTCGTGACATGAATAACATTTTGACACAATTGAATATCATGAGTTTCTAATTTAGGATTAAAGAACTAGCTCTAAACTTTGTCCACACCTTTTGAAATCCCTCCTGACGAGATCTTGAGAGTTGTACATGAAGAATGACGTTTGCGTTATCGGCTGCCAGTTCCATTGAGTTTCATTCGATTTGCGTTGTGCATATTTCTCACAATATTGAGTCACAAAATTGATACTCAAAACGCGGCTATTCCAGCGAAAAAAAGAAAATGCTCAAAGCACGTGTCCACATCCTTAATTCAAAAACTAATACTGTTCACCTATTCCGCCAAAAGCATTCATCAACGCCAATTTCTCTCACACCGTTGAAATGTAGAAAAAGATTTGACAGTGTAAGGTAAAAAATAGGATAACAAATATCTATGGAAATTTTTTCCACGAGAAGATGGATGGTTTATCTGACAGGTGATGCATCGTGATTTATTTTTTTGACTGAAAAAAAACACCGAAAATAAATGGAGAACACCAGGAGTGAGAAGAAAAATTTGTCTCTCCGTTCCCCGCTGCATGCATATGCGATATGTTTGTTGTATGAAATTGCTGTGCATAGACGTCATACACGTTGAAATATGTGACGGTAGTTTAACGATAAATTTTCATCGAAAACAGGGGAAGGGGCGAGGGCGAAATCTTTGTGGCGTGAAATACTACAGGCCCGTAAACAAATTATATTCAGTGATTCTGATGTGAGTGGGGGATGCTTGCACTGGAAATCACTGAACTGTTCAACGATAGTAAAATTGGAAAATTCCGGTGTATTTTTCCCGTCAATGAGGGTTGAATGGCCCCGACAATTTGTCATTCTCCCTCAAAGAAGTTTCCCGTGAAATACTTCTCCCCAGATGAAAATTTTCCCGATAAATCCATCGAATTTCTACCTCTCCCAAAATGTAAATCCAAGTAAAAACAACTCCATAATTCTACCATTGTTCCCAGTAACAGTACAGAGGAAAAAAACTTTTATTTATCCCTGGAAAAGCTAGTGTGGCACACACGCGACATCGATAGATCCGTGAAACGTGAGCGAGCTTCTCAAAGAGTTGCCTATTCGCTTGCACAGCAGACTTTGATAAATTGGAAAGTATAAAGAGAAACGTGGCGCAGCAGAGAGTTGAAGCGCTTGCTTGTAGTTTTACGCACGTGATACTGAAATAGCGAAATTTCGATAGTGGTATATAAATTGTTTTCCATGCCTTCGCTACCCCCCTCGCATACCCCTTTTTTCATCCGCTCAAACGTGGCTCATGGAAAATGAACAGGAAATTCAGGAAGGAGAATGAATTGATTTGACGGTATACATTAGAAAAAGAAACACCATTTCCCGAATGCGCTGTCAAACATGGAAATGGGAATGAAGGTGCCAACTGCAGATGAAACTGTTTAATGCATTCACCAGTTTGCCCACATATGTGAATGTGACATTTTGTCGTTATATGTAATTGCATGATTCAGATTTGCCCTGACGTGTGTGACGTATTCGGTAATGGCTCATGGTTAAAGGATTGGACGAGTTCATTCGGCGCATTAACGTCAGAGTTTTAATTTTCTCAATTTGGTAATTAACTCAGTACAAGACTTTGCTTTTCAGTCTATCAATCCAAAGAGTTAATGTGGATTTATTCACTACCATATCAATGAGACTAACGGGATGCCATTGAGGAAAGGATTCAGGTCATTGAATGAAAAGAAATTGAGATTCTTTAGAAAAACATTTACATATTTATATATATAAAATATAATACAATTTGTTACAGTGTAGTTGATAGTGTAGCGTTCGGTTATTCTCCAGTTTTCATAATCTTTTTATTTCGTCATTAAAGATGGCGTGGGCAGGTAGTACAAAGATTTTGAGGAGCTGTCATAAGGACTCGAGGGCGGCGGACAATACGTGTAAATGAATAACGCCTAAACGACACTTCTTCACATGTTTACTTGCTCTTTTTTCACTCCTTCAAAATACCTATCTACTTAAATTAATAGGTATTCAAAAGCCTGCCATTGTCTCTGACGATGGAATTCTATACGTAATATTAAAGCTATATACAATTTTCATTATTATCAATATCTCTCTATTTACACACATTCTACTCATTCTTCCGCGTCCTAGTGAGAGACGGCTGCATTCAATATTCCTTGAATTCGCTACATACAGTACATACAAAGTCAGTGGCTTTTTCATTTTTTTTTTATTATTATTTACGTAGAGTCACCACGACACCAATCGACGAATTTATTCCCTCCAATGCACTGTTTTCAATCCTGAAAAATATCGATGGTACTTGAAAACGAACAGTCAACCACCAGTCAATGGCAGTGCTCGACGGAAAAAAATCTGTATTTATAGGGTTTATCGTTTTCTATCAGTTACTGGGTCAAGTGGATTGGTATTGTGGTTAAACTACGGTTTACACTCATTGTTAGAAAAGAACTAACGTACACAATGATGCAAGATCGTCGAGTATAAATCCATGATATTTTTCACTCTTTCATTTCCTCTCATATCTAACATCATTTAGTTTTCCATTTAATATCTCGTGAGAATAACGCGCGTCACATTTTGCTGATTGTTCTGGTACATATCACCGGCAGTTTCACATTTTATATTTTTTATTATACCCAAAATAATCCCCCTCTGTAGCCTCGCAATAAGTGCATTAAACCTCATAGCGATTTCAGTCGACTTATCATCGCGTACATCGATATCTGTTCATTATTCATTGTAATCCTTTCATCCCGAGGGGGTAATCACTCCGGAAAGACTTTTATTCCGAAATATTTTTCGGAGTTTCAAGGGATTTCATGAAAACTTCAGTAATCCTCACAGATTTCGAAGAATCCCGAATGATTACAAAAGATTTCAGAGACAGTCTCTGAAATTCCGTATACTTTCAAGCGATTGCATATTGTGATGAATTCAGAATGAGATTTCTGGGAGAAATTTGCAGAGAATTCGAAAGATTTCACAAAAGTCTCGACTTTCAGAAATATCAATATCATCTTTACACCAGATGTCATGAGTGATCACCCCCCAGTTTGATCCTTCATTTTCAAGGAAATAAAAAGTTATAAACTAGGGTTATGACTGTGTATTGCGGATAAATAATCCCTTTTGTATTATTAGACTTATCGTTCTTTGTTTTGTTAAATCATAAATGTTACAAATTCACCCAGAACTGAACGTACAACGGCAATAATTGAGTTTGTGTTGGTCAAATCGATTGGTAGTTACGCCAAAACGAATCCCTATTAACTGTCCCTCCCCCCCTACCAACCCGGAACTTTCAATCCTCACTACAACACCCCCGCCTGCTACTGCGTGTTTTCAGCTCGTGCTCACGGGAAATCGGAAATCCGTGCGGGTCCAGGCCGATAACAACGAGTTGATAATTATATTACACGCAGTACTGTCAGCTTTTGATGCGATTTGTCTCGCACCCACATACCAATTCACCCCCCACCCTCCCCTATGATTGCTGGATTAAATCCAATGCCCGGAGTATTCGCGACCAGTCGGCGGTAGTCGATTGAATTGTCGAAAGTTCTGAAGCAATATCGACTGCATTAATGTTTTTTTTGTCACGGCAATATCGACGACAAACGATTTCCCAATAAAACCCCATAATCAGTTTACATTACTCTTTTATCTTTAATGTTTTTTTTCATTTTCGTTAATTTTTCTTTAGATAAGTTCGCTGCCCTACGGCACTACAACACACAGATCCCTATGACATTTACGAATAATCGTATTAAATTGTAAAATATGTTCTACTGGATTTTTTAGTTATATTGAATTATCGACTACAGAAATCGTTATGTTTTTTTTTCTTAAATTTCACTTATTCATTTTCGAGAAAAATCAATTTGTCATATTTGTTTCAGGTATAGAATTCAGTAGTGAAATCGCAGATGTGGATTATCATTTTTAATGACAATGTTAAAGTATCTGTGTTGTTTTGGCTGGTCCTAACATTGAAAAAGGTGGAGAGGAGGCTAAGAAAACGAAAATTACAACTGCCAGACTAGAATACTCGCTGGCCATTTTACACTCTTTGTGTTTTTCTTTTTACTTTTTTTTCTTATTCACTGTTATTTCCGTTCTTGTCGTCCAAATCGTTAAAAGCTCATTACTACAGGCGCAAAGCCTTTGGTTAAACAGAGAGTACTTGAACGTAAAAATAAAATGAATGAAGGAAAAATAAAGGTAAATCTACCGGTGCTGGGGGAGTCGCTAAAGAGAAATCGATTTTCAGGAATAATTCAGCCACGAAATTTTGTGCGCGAAGGGTTCCATACACAAATTGTGCCTTTATTTGTGTGTACAGATGCGAATAGATATTTAATTTGCCTGCCGATGCACGATAACAAAGTAATATGCACGATTTTAACTGGAATTATTCAATGAAACTGATAATTGAAAATAATAATTTAACGTTTCAAAATAGTCTACCTCTTTACAAGAATCGTCAAATAAAAAAATAAATAATTGTTTAGGTTTACGTATTCCTACCTAATCCTGATATTAGAAATAATTATATAATTTTATATAGAATGGCCTGTACAAAATGTTACAAAAACTGTGGCACAAGTTTGGGTCAAGTTACTATCGGCAGTTGGAAAAAATGTGGCATCGCATTGTCTTCGAGCCAATCGCAGATATTTTATTGAAACAAAAACGTTTCAAAGTGATAAACCCCATTTTTCCGAACGATAATCGCAGCAAATCGACCCACACTTGTGCATACCCCTCAAAAGAACACGATTACGATAATAATCTAATTAACAAAATATACAAAATTTGCGCAGGGAGCCGTGCAAGGGACGATATCATTTCGTAAACCCGTGTTGTAAACTTGTCTCGCCGAGTCAGCGCGATACAGCTGACCATTTTAAAAGCATAGAAACGGCCGACTAGTGCTTGCGTGTGTGGTTTTGCAAAACGAATTGCTAAAACGTGATAGTGAGTTACTATTTAATACAAATATCTCTTAATATTTTCCACGTGAGATATTCACCATTTGCATTTACCATCGGCCCCGCCGAATCCCTGACTGCGCATAAACAGCCAACATTTTTTTCACCGCTTCTTCTCAATCAATCATCACCTTTTAAATTACCAAAGAAGCTATAAAAATTCTACCTTGCAACAAGGTAACTTACCGATAAATCGTATAATAACCCCTCTCGATGTGAAGTGAGGGGGGAAAAAGTCTCAACAAGTTAGAATTGAAATTAAATAGTCATCTGCATTGGCGCAAAATAAAATATTCAAATCGAAAGACATTCAACGGCTCCGTATTCCCGACGGACTGTGAACGTCGAATAAGAGCAGCGAAGAAATATAAAGCGCACGTGTAATCGTCATTACATTTCACAACTTACGCCATTTGTTTCCAGCCACGGCCTCATTATTTAGGATGTACGCAGTAAATTAGCGTAATAGATTGCACATGAGCCCGGGTGGAGAAAATTTCACACATTTAATCATTTTTCTTTTTTCATTATTCATCCCCCCTCCTCATTTTAAATCGCAACACCAGACAGTAACACAGTGTTTTGTGCACTCCACAGTCACTCCGGTCACAAACACATTTATAATGTTCATCTGAATGCAACAACAATGATAGTGAGTACAAGAACAACTGGCGCCCTCGTAACACCGGAACTTCCGGCAACGGGACCCTCACTACTACGTGACACTTTACTGCGTACCAATTGGCCCCGTTCAACAGCATTAGCTTCATCACTGTCTGGATCAACTGGTGCAGGAAGATCACCATCCTCACCGAATAAACGTGATAGTTTATTTCTCGGTGTTTTTTTAGCACACGGTAGCATTGTTTCCTTGTAGGGACGCAGTATACGTGGATAATGAGCTTCCTGTACATCGGTATTTGGTAGAAGTTCACCTTTGCGATTCCAACAGAGGGGTTTGAATGTACCACGATGAGTTGCCTCTTGAAAACTTTGGAAACTCGTCTCCCAGTTGTAACGCATCAATCGCTCTTCTAGGGTCATTCCAGCTAGCTCGGCTGGGGCTTCTATTATTACTGGAGTTGCTCCCCTGGAAACATACCATAAAACAGGTATTTAACATACTCAACGAGCATTTGGGTCAAAACTTTTATCGTGAATTATGGAATAAGTTAATGAAATCAAAAGGATACAAAATGGTTGAACTGAACAGAAGAAACTCTTACTGTTACAAATTTTTGGCTCAATTTCCAGGGCAATTCTTAGAAATTTTCAGCATATTTCAACTCCACTGAAAGAGTTGTATCATTGAAAACTTGAAATTTTATGCAAAAATCAATTCAATTTTCATTTAATGAATTCCATTAATTGAATTTTCGGTTAATGGAAACTTCAGCATAATTTGGTAATGAATATTCATGCTTTGATTGAACACTGAAGTAAGTCAAGGAAATCTCATCTAACGATAAACCTTTATATACCTTCTTAATAGATCGTACTCAAGGAATGATATTCTAATGCGTAAATAAAATTCCTCAATCAATCTCCTGAAAATTTCCAGTCAACAGTCCTCGAAATTTCCAATTTTTCCTGACAATGCCAATTGAGTATGAATTTCAACTCTAATCAATAGCACTACGCTTCGCTCAAAACTCTGAGGTGGTCCTCGCTTAATAACACTTAAATGACAATCAACAGGGTTATATTGGCCTGACCCAGTTGCTCCAATCAACGTTATGCGTCTGTATTAGCCAGCTCGGAGGGTCGTTAACAGGCAATATACAATGAACGTGAGACACACTGGGGTGTCGTTCCTCCCCCCCTAACAACACGGATTTTGTTCATAAAAGCCGACTTTCCTCTCCCCACTTCAACCCAAACACTTAATATCAACATCATTGATAGTGGTAAGCTAGAAATTAGTCAAGTGGACTTACTGCTTGAGCTTCTGAATTCCCAGGCTCTGAAGGACTGTTGGTAATGAGGGTAGTGAGTAACAGAGAGATAGCTCAATGCGCGGATAATACAGTGCCGATACTAGACAGGATTCCTCACGTGTTGTTAGACCACCCAGAGTGATTGTCTGCCTGCTCTCGGACGAATACGTACATTCAGCAACAAGATGATCCCCCTGAAGCAGAATTAGTAATTCACTGGTTATTTCACTTTGTTCTCATCAACAATAATGCCTCGAAAAATGCATGATACTTTTAATTGCCTCCACGTTCAATAATGAATGAACTCCATCAGGAAATGAGAGAACCCCGTAATTAATTCATAATTAACGTTTAATGAGTTCCTTGAGAACGAAGTTGATAGTCCGTAGAATCAATCGCAAAAAGTAACAGAAGCAATTTTCATCAAATTAAATAACTCTACGTTGCACTCACTAATCAATATTTGAACACAGCTACTGTAACTTATCATGAAATTCATAAACCAAAACTCACCGGATAAACTTTAGCTGGACGCTGTAATCTTCTGTACTCCTGATAATTCGGATCGTAATTGGTATCTGATGCAATCGGCGGTAATTCCTCACTAGCTCGTATTTGCCTCAGTCTGACCTTTCTACCCAGCTGATGTGTGTGCATTATAACGGCAAACATATTGACCCCACTCTCGGGTATCGTCTGACCAGTGCAGTCTGTTACACAGTGACCCTCTGAGACAACCTCCCGCTGTCCTGGTGGTATTATGTGACGCCAGTTAGGATCGATGCCAACACTGAGAATACCAGCATCGTGGGTACGAAGTTGATTAGTGTACACCAGTCTCAATCCTGAACTGTCAGTTATAAAGTTGTCCAGTAGGGGATTTGTGTAGTGAGTCTCAAGCATGTAATAGCGTGGTCCGGAGTCTGGATCAAGGGCATATCCTGCCTCGGGTGGATAATTGAAGCCCTGGAAAAGAAAATGAAAGACGAAAACGTAAGGATTGATGTGTAAGGGCATGAATTTTTTGTTCAGTAGTTTGTTTATTTCTGACGGTCGATCAAAGTGAAATACGATGTATTGGGAGAGGGTGGGGGG
>NW_021680455.1:612834-628028 GCF_001412515.2 Diachasma alloeum | reverse complement strand
GGGGGGGCTAACGGTAACGGCGATCGAACGTGCTTCGGTCTCAAGAACCTGATGACGTACAGATGAGGGGGTGAGGGAGAGGAGTTGGATGGCGAGAGGCTGAGTGTATTGGTGACAAAAGCCATGGGTTGCTCTCGCAGGCATCTCCACCAGCGGGAGAGCTCACGTTTCTGACGACAGAGCAATTGCGGTGGCTTTTGCGGTCGTTGAAGGCTTTCATTGGTATGCATTAAACGATCCACAGGATTATTACCGAGTACGTTATACCGTCAAAATCGATTGGAGAGAGGTTCTATTTGTTTTTGGATGGTGGTGTTCTTTGGAGATTCACTATTCATTATGGTTGGTTCAAATGATCGTTGAGGTGGGAGGTAGAGAGTTATGGAGATGACAATTTTGGGCGGCTTGGTTGGTAATTTACCTCAGATCCTAGGTTCCAGGTCGCCGCTATCGAAGTGCACAGGAGTGATGGATGGTCCGGCTGATAGCATACTGTGCCATTTGCGCTAGCTGCTGTCTCCAAGTCTGATTCCTTTCCACGGCACTCGTAGAGGGTCATGTGATGCAGGTACTGCTGATTACCTGGCTGAATAACTGGCTCGTACTGAAATGCATTCGTAATGAAAAAATATAAATCATTTGTCGGATAGTTTGCTATTCTATTCAGTAACTGGCTATAAAGCTATCTGTAAAACAATTTCGAGTTGATTTGATTGCGTCGTCTATCGACGAATCTTGAATGCAATGTGGATCATTCAGGCAGTATATACTGCGTTCTTTTTTCTTCTTTGCTTTCTTTTTCATCAATAAAATTTTATGATTACCCTCCTCCAACTACCCTCCCACCTGCTGTATATAACATTTTCCCTTGCGTTCTCGCATACACTACAACAGGATATCTTAGACCAATTCTCTTTTCTCTTTCATTCGTCCGACAGCCATAGAAACACGATGCAATGGCATTCTGCATTACGGTCACGTACAATTGAGTTCGCGATCCGGGTAGTTGCCGACTTTGGTAACGTAGCAAACTGAAACTATACTAGAGAGTACCAAAACCCTTTCTCCTTTGGTCGGAAGCCCCGTCTGTACTTTTCTTAGAAAGGATCTTTTCAACTTCGACGCCCCATATCGCGACAAAACTCTCAAGACTTCTGGTGACGCAACCCTGGTGAAAAGTTGTGATAAATTTTTATAAAAAGCCTGGTTATGAGAATTCATATTTGAATTATGGTTTTACCTTTATGACGTGGTGTTTACGATTCAGACGCGGCATTTCTACGACTCTGCACCATAAGAGGGTGTCCTGCTCCATCGGTAATTTCACCTGAAACACAAATTTTATGGAAATGTATTAGTTATTGCGGGGGGAATACATAAATAGTTGAAGAAATAAATGCTGAAATGCAATATTTTGTTATTATGGTTTAATGAGTTTCGGAAGTCTGCAATCCAATGAATTACAACTTTTGGCTGAAATCATAAGGAACTTCACAATTCAAAATTCAAAATTTCTAGGAAAAATCTATGGAAACTGCAAATTTCAGGTCAATTATTCCTGAAAATTAATAGATATCGGAAAAATGCAGGTAAATACATCCTAGAATATATGAAACATTCTATTAAAACAAAAGTTTGAGGATGTGATTAGTTACTGCGGAGGGGAAGAGACGAATAGTTTGGGAAATAAATGTTGAAACGCAACATTTTGTTATTATGGTTCAATGAGATACGGAAGTCATTGCAGTAATCGTGAGAATACTGAATAATTTGTGTGCAATCCAATGAATCGAATAAAAGAACAGGAAAGAGAGGGATAGGAGAGAGGAAAAGATGAATAAGTTGTTAGACGTATTTTGTTCCATCATTGGTGGCTATTCTCGTACAAATATCAATGGAGAGGATCGGTTTACCATCGTACCCGCCAGTGATACCAGTCGCTCAACGAGATGCTCACAGCACCGGAAAACCAAATATCGATGCGAGGGATTCAATTATCGGTGGCACTCATTTCTCTTTTCCAGTCTGTCTCACCTTCCATTGCATTCAGATTGAAAGGAGGAAGAAAAAAAAAAGCAACACTGTGCATTTCGTAATTAGAGCATCAAGTCTTCCCATCCGTATCTTCGTACATCGTGAAATGCTTCATGCAACAACTTGATCAGTCAGATAATGCGAAAAATGATTCAATAACGCTACGATGAAGTTATTTCCATCGTAAAACACTAGCATCGCCCTCAACATTAGCAATTGCCCTCGGGGTTATGAATTTTGTTCTCAAGTTTGAAGGGAGGGCCAAGATTAATATTGCCGTAATTCTTTTGTTAACTCTTGGAAGCTTCGAAAAGTTGAACTAGAAACTACCCGAAATTCAGCCACTCATTGTTCGTTAGAATCTTCCCACTGAATTTCTACTTCTGCATGAATGAATAAATTTACAGTTGACTTAATAATCACGTGATTTTTCTTCCGTACAATTTAAGAACGAAATTTTAGAATATTTTCACGTCAAAGTGGTCCTAACATTCTTCTGATATCAATGCAATAATAGCGGTGAAACTTTACTCCTCAGTAAAGTATAACCACACAATTAATAAAAATATCCGTTTTTCGGGTCCAGTTTTTTTCCTCAAATTTATTCGCAATAATTTTTCAAATAATCTTCCGGGACTTTCTAAGATATGAATGATCACCTGATTACCGTAAAATTCAAGCACGAAACTTCAGAATATTTTCTCTTGAAAAGTTTTTCCAAATTCTTCTGCAATCAACACAACAATGGCGCACAAACCTTTCTCCATAAATCAACGAAATGAAACTGAAAAACCCAGAATGGCGAAAAATACATTTCACGAAAAGTTTTTAGTTCCCAAATTTCTTTGCAATAATTAGTCTAACAATTCACGGAAACTTTCTAGAATAATGGCAGTAGAATCATATTAACCCTCTATTGCCGCTCTAATTGTCCCCACTTCGCCGTTTATCGGCAAGCGCGCGTGGTCCCTTCTTCGGCGCCTCGTGGCGTCTTGTGCCGGAATTCTTTTGCTAACTCTTAGAAGCTTCGAAAAGTTGAACTATCAACTACCCGAAATTCATGGAAACAACTTATTGATCCTCAGAATCTTTCCACTAAATTTCCGTTTTTGCATGAATGAATAAATTTCCACTTGATTCAATGATCACCTGATTTTTCCCCGTAAAATTCAAGCACGAGACTTCAGAATATCTTCCCCTCAGAGTTTTTCCAAATTCTTTTGCAATCAACACAACAATGGCGCCTAAACTTTTCCCCATAAATCAAGGGAATGAAGCACTGAACAACCGAGAGTTGAGAAAAATACATTTCAAGAAAAGTTTTTTGTCCCCAAATTTCTTTGCTATAATTTTCCAAACAATTCACCGAAACTTTCTAGAATAATGCCAGTACAATCAGGTGACTAGTTCGTAAACTCTATCACAATGTAATCCACTATTTCAAGATTTATGATCATAATAATGTAGCAGCACGTGACGGTGAAGCGATTCGTTGAATCAGAATGAACAAACAACAATTATACAGTCCCCGGATGTTCGTGATGGTAAATC
The DNA here is from genome assembly GCF_001412515.2 of Diachasma alloeum. Taxonomy (NCBI): domain Eukaryota; kingdom Metazoa; phylum Arthropoda; class Insecta; order Hymenoptera; family Braconidae; genus Diachasma; species Diachasma alloeum. Next base: position 624,443 of record NW_021680455.1, on the reverse strand, counting down.
CTGCTGTTTCATTTATTGAACTCTCGTAAATTTTTTAATACCCACGTAGTATTGATTAATCGTTACCAATAAACAGAGAAATTCCAGGACTGGAGAACTGATAGAGAACCGAACGGGTGATTCAACTCCGACGTTTAAACATTTTTACGTAATTCAATTTCTATCGTTATTACCGATTTCCCGTTGAGATCAGACTGGAGCTGTGGAGAGCAGGGTTGTGCTGAATCGCCACCGCCACAATGCCTCTCGTAAAAGCGATATTACCCGAAGAGAAAAATCAAGAAATAGAGATAAAGAAAATGCCGAAGTACTCCCTTTTCCTTTATATATTTTTTTCTCACCCATTCTCTACCCTTTCAATATCCTCGTTTTTCTCCCCACTGTTATTGCGTGTTACCCGCAGTAGCGGAATGAGGCGCGTGCGGAGGCACGGTTACGTAGCACGTGATACGAGTGTTAAAGTGTATTTGCCCTCTTGCGAAAAGAGAGAAAAGATATGGGGGAGAAATATTTTTATGGAATGCAGCGTAACACACCCAGCATTATTCATTATTTCGATCGATGTGCAATGCACTGGGTATTGGCTTCCGCCGGACAGAAAAATAAACTACACTGTTGAAAAAATTTGAATGAATTTTCGGAAAAAAAATCTTGAATTAATTTTAAGGAACAAAAGTCAATGGAATTCCATGTTTCTCTGACAATTCAGATAAAGTCCAGAATTTATATGATTTTTTAAGTAAAAATGAATATTCACTGCCGAATCCCTTGAAAATTTAAAGAAATCTTCAGTTTGAGGAAAGATTTTTCTGAATTTTTCTAGTTTTTCATTAATTTTCCCGAAATAATTAAACTGAAATTTACAGTTCCCACGGATTTTTCCATGAAACTATGAATTGTCACTGACTAAATTCCTAGAAATTTCTGTGGAAATGTTACTTTCCAGAAATTTCCATGACTTTTATCGGAAATTTAAGTAAAAAAATCAGGAAGATTTGGAGTGAAAGAAAGTTTGAAACCAACAAATGGAAAAGTGTAATGAATTATATTTACCTGTTGATTTAACACGTCCCATGTTTTCATCGCCGATGGCACCTCTTGATTTCGTGAAGTGCGCTTTGGTGGTGAGTCCCTCTGAACGAGGTACAGCGGACGGGAGCCACGGACAGCCCCATGAGGTGGCAAAACACCGGCTGCCGACACTGGCTCCTCCACGTGGTACTGCCAGACGACCTGCATCGTGTCATTCTGGAAGAATAAGAGGAGTCCAAAATTAAATGATCTGAGTTGTTACTTGGCACAGATTAATTCAAAGTAATTCATGTGAGGGTGCGCAGGTAAATGGCGGATAAATATACACTGGGGTGGGGAAATCAATATCAAGATGTCTTTGTCGTGAATATTTGATTAAGCGCATACGCATTGTTGTGGGGGAGAATAATTACTCATTCCGGACGGGTTTCGGAGAATATTGATTGACATGGACGACACAAGTATGTAAAAATGTAATTAAAAAACTTCGCGCATTCGCTCGACAATTCTATGGGATTTCTATTCAACTCTCTATTAATTTTTGGCTGATTCTATTGAAATGTTCAATAGAATTTACTCAACTCGAATTTTCTAAGTTTTTTTGTTTGATTTTGTTGATGAAAAGAAAAGAAAAGTAGAATGGAAAAAATTTAGAAAATTTGAGCCGAGGAAATTCTATAGAAAATATCAATACAATAATCGAATTCTATTGACTTTTTCTATAGAATATTTTCTATTGAACATTTCACTAGAATCGTCGAAAAACTAATAAACAGTTCAATAGAAAGTCAAGTCCAGTTCAATAGAAATTTCTCAAATCAAAACACTCAATCATCACGAAATTAGTTGAATTGAGACGTGATGGCAGGGATATTTGACTAGTATTTTTCAGGAGAGTAACATTTAATTCGATATAAGAGAAAAAAAAAAAAAATTTCAGATTTCATTGAAAATTCAAAAAATTGACAAATTTTTAGCTAAAAACTTTCAACGGGAATTTCAGAAAAAAAATGAAATTTCAAATTCCATAGAAAATTTAATAAAAACTAAAATGTTTGAGTAGCAGCAATTCCCAGCTCACTCAAATTATCAATCAAAGCCTGAATATTCAGTACTAAAAACCACCAAATTTCCAATTAATTGAAAATTCAAGAACAAATTTACCTGAATTTTCCCGACTTCTATTAATTGTCACCGAAGACTTGATCTCAAATTGACACGTTCCATTGCTTTTCCATGAAATTTTGTATTTTCAATGACAAAATTCCTCAAAATTTCATTGAAAAAATACCATTAAAAAATGTCCAACAAGAATCCCGTAAATTTCATCCAAAAATGGTCATAATAACCGAATGAAAAACCCATCTGCCTTTCCCTAATAAACAACCTTCGCCCCCAAAGATGAATCTCCCCCGAGATTGCATAATAAAACGTCTACCATCCATACCATATCCCCCGATATTAGAGTGTCTATCTTCAGTACACGTAAAGGGTAAATAAAACCCGTTGAAATCTACGGGTTTCCGGAAATTGGCAAACAGGAGGGTTGGATGGAAAGAAGCGAGAATCTGGAAATCTCATCGTAGGTTACCCCCTGTGCACCACGGTATGTGAACAAGTTTATATATATTTGGCATTATTCCAATATCTGGGAGATACTGCATAAGTCATGTGTATAAAGAGAGTACGGTGTATGGGCCCCTCGGGCGCAATCGTGATGCGGTACAGTAAAATCCTCCTCCCCCTCCCAAGTTTGTATTATTGATCCAACAAGTCATGGATGAATAAGAGATACGGAAGTGCTCGGTTATACGGAGTACAATTAATACTGGAATAACGAATGTGTGTGTTTTAGTTGCGTGTCTGGTGAAGTGGACACTGGACTGGTGGGGGTTATGATGGAGGTCTTGGGTTCAGTGTGAACCACCTGGATCATTCCCAAGGGCTGCTCGATCCCCCTTCACAGGGTTTTTTTTTTTCATCAGGGTCAGGAGGAACGTCCGCTAATGAAGGATAACACAGATGAAAGAGACTGGAGATTATTCACCGTACACTGGCCCAATACCGGCCATTTCCCACGACCAACTGTTATTTCTGAATATCGAGCGCATTGACGACATTCGTCCCCCGGACATTCTAATATCCGGGTCAGTCCTGTGACTCCTCATTACACGCATTCAACGATCCATGATGATGATGACCCAGGGGCTAAAGACGAACTCATTGAATTGGAAGACAATGCCATTCTGATTGTACCTCGGGATTGGACAACGAAAATAGATACGAGGGGAAGGGAACGGAGGATCAATTCCAGGGAGACATGACTCGTGGTATATCGTTACCATGTACATGAGCTTTTGAATCACTCGTAATTTTAAAGCAATGTCAGGGGTTCTGGGGTAGATTGTGGGGACTAGAGACACGTGGAGGTCTTCGTCGTTTTCCAACACTGTAATTTACAACCCCCAGCGTCTTTACATGCGCGGGGGTGAATAAGAGTGGAGAGGGCAAACGAGGGGCGGATAAACGCATTCAAGCATAACCTCGTTTGTTACAAGTTCATACCAATCATGTATGTGTCATCGGCGGGGTCGTTACTTGGTTATGAATACGTTAGTCTGAATTGCTGGGAATTTATGTGAAATTGGTAATTGACGTTTCTCTCAGGTACGAGAATCTACGGTGATACGGAAAAAAACTAGTGCTTGAAGTTAAGATGCTTTGAGTTCCTAAATTTGAGTCGTTTTTAGTGACACTGAGACATGTATTCTCGATATTCCAGTTTTCTGACTCATTTTTTTCCAAATACTTCATTCAATTCATCTCAATCTTTGACCATGTCTCATGATAAGAGAAAATCATGCAACGAAGATTTTTCGTGTGATCGAAGATACTGATGAAAAGTATTTTTACTTGGAATAGTATTTAATATTTTCACGCCCTTCTGATCTTGCAATGATACTGCTTAAATAAATTTATCTCCCATCCTCATGACCCTTTCGACACATTCAATAAATTCAGAACTCCAATAAATTCCAAGAAAATATATAAATTACGAAAACGTCTTATGATTTCATGCCTTCATCGGACTAACGTCTTGTCGTAGTGCTGCCGTCATAAATGATCAGTGACTGAATAGTCAAGTATTTTGAATTGACAAAAAATGTTTTGGACATCAAGCGTCTTGTTGTCGGGCTGAAAAAGGTCTCATTCTAAGCCATTCTTGACCTTCAGTCATCACAAAGTTGGCCCATAAGACAAGTTTTTGTATGCAATGTTCTAAAGACAGTAGTTTCTACAGTACATGCCAATCAATTCGGTGAAAAAGAATAGCCTCTCATTCATGAAACGCTCTTTATGAATGACTCGACGAACGGTTATTAATGATGCCATCTAATCTCACCTGTTAAGTAACGAAAAGAATATACGAAGCCTCCATTACCATCAGTGCCTCCTACTAAAAGCTATATGAGGTAAAAGCGCGGGTTGAACGCTAACGATGCGATAATTCGTGGTCCGAATGGGAATCACGAGAGAGGCTCTCTAGTTGGTGGCGTGCACGATAACGGGTGGAAGTGTCCTGTTACCTGTCGACGAGATGATCGAGGGAACGGTTTTCGGGGTAGAGAGGTTACACTTTTGAATAAATGTTCCAGGTCGAGCATTCGGGTCATTCGCGCGGCTATCCTAGCAGACCACTCCATCGATTTAGTCGCAAACGAGGTGGCCGGAAGGTATTTAAAACTCACTGGTAATTGACGAGGTGATGCCTACACTTCACTTTTTTCCATTCATCAATGAATATACAAAGGGAATGTCCAAATTAATCGATAAATGCACTAGTGTCTGAAATGAAGAAACAATTCTGGCCTTTTCAAAGACGGTTGTATCTCTGAATTGATTATCATAAATTACTAGCTATTGAATAGTCTTCAAATGTATTTAATTGAGAAAGAAAAATCGTCTCAAATTAGGTGACTTGTGTTTCAAGACATTACGAAAAAATCTTGTCCATCAAACTTTTTGTTTTAGACGGAAAAAACGTCTCACTTTCACGTCTAATGTCTCAAATTAACTCATCTTGAAGCCGAATGAGTGACGAATGAATGATGATCCACTTCATCAAAATGACTTCGTGATGATGTACAGGTGTGAAATACCCAGAACGAACTCAGAATTAAACAATTTCCACGAGGCGATGTAGACGTTAAAACTGCAGACCGCTCCATCGATTTCGTTGCAAATAAGGTAGCCGTCACTGTTAATTGAGGGGGCGATCTCTACACATCACTTTTTTCCATTCACAATGAATATATAAAGAAACGTCCAAATTTAACAATGAATACACTAGAAAAACTGGCGTCTGAAATTAAGCCCTTTGTCGCCTCTTTTAAGACGTTTGTGTCACCAAATTTATCCTCATAAATGACTAGTTACTGAAGTCTTTAAATGTCTTGAATTAAAAAAAAATGTCTCAAATTAGATGACTTGTATTTCAAGACATTACGAAAAAATCTTGTCCATCAAACTTTTTGTTTTAGACGGACAAAACGTCTCACTTTCACGTCTAATGTCTCAAATTAACTCATCTTGAAGCCGAAGGAGTGACGAATGAATGATGATTCACTTCATCAAAATGATTTCGTGATGATGTACAGGTGTGAAATACCCAGAACGCACTCTGCCTCATCACCTCCATTCCGAGTGTCACGACCAGAATTAAACAATTTCCACGCGGGAATGTAAACGTTAAAATTGGCTTGATAATTGCGCTAGAAGTTGGCCGAATGTAATGAGAAACGAGAGATAGCCTGTCAGCATATACCGCTTCTTTAATTGCTTCTTAAAAGCAAAAACTTGGTATGCCCTTTCTCCCCCAGCCCTTACCATCCGACCCATCTCACTTACTTTCACGCTACTTTGAGCTACCATTCTCAGCGAGAAAATGCCCAGTAAACGCTTGCTTGTCTCATGCACAACTACTTTCACATTCTACTTAGGAATGTTCAATATTAGTTTTCTCTATCGAATTACGGTGGAACTAGGGGGTCTAGTCTGTCCCTCTTACTCGTTGCTGTTACCCCGGTGGATCCTCCTCCGTTTCACCGAGTCCCCAGTGGCTGTCGTGTGTGAGCTCCCGCTGGTGTTATAGCGATTTCCATCGCTGCTTGGGTAACCAGCCTCTTCCGTTTACTCAACTCTCGTTCCTCTCACTACGTTTTACCGACGTTTTCCTTTCATCTTTTCTTCAGTAATTAACAATGCTTCTGGAACTAATGCCACTTCCGTCGGTTTTTCTTCTCGTGGAGGTTTTATTTCTACAGCAGTGTCCTCCGGACGTCTTGCAGCAGGCGCTTTTGCAAATAGAGTAGAAATCTTGAACCAGTTTTCCCGGATTTTGTCCCTTGTTTTTATTAATGTTTTATGATGTTTCCTTCGGTTTTTGTTTTGCATTTAGTTGAGTAAGGCTGAGTGGTAGTCAGGAAGTCGTAAAGTTCGTCCTGATTGCTGTAAACTTTTTGTCCTTGTTAGGTAGAGATTCCTGTGGATTTTACTGCTGTTCTACTGGGGATAAGAACACTTCTGGATTCTTGGATGATTCATTAGGATGATTCATAGAATGATTCGGTTATTGTTGAGGTTTGCTATCTTAAATCAAATGACTGTTGAATGTGACACTAAATGAGCATTCGTCATTAGTCGATATCATGAGTTGTCACAGTGAAACTAGCAGTTAATTCAGAACACTTGACTTCCTGAAATTCTTCATTCATTTTGACCTCGAAATTCTTAAAAGAAGAGTATCGAGGCTTTCAAGTATTCTGGAAGTTTATCCTTCGGAAAAAGTTTTCGCTGAAATTTCAAGAAATTTTGTCATTGAAAATTGACAATTTGAAGTAATAGAAATTACGAAAATCCAGGTAAATTAATTTTTAGATTTTTAATTAATTATAAATTTTAGTCTTCTTGCTGCTAACAAATTTGGAGTTTTATTGAAATTTTAGTAAAATTATAAAAAAATTCATAATTTTCCCCTCTGAATAAAATTTAATGTCGCTCTCCCAAAAATTACTACTAGTTCACAGGATTTTGTTTGTTTTAATTTTAATTATCTCGCAATATCTTTACTTCAAAGACGATTTCGGAAAGTTGAAAGTGAAATTTGCTTGTCTATTCATCAATTAAACCACTCTCACCCTCCATCGAAAAAAATTGTTCAACAAGAAAAAGCTGAAAGCCCACCGAGAGCCGTAATTTTTCGCGACACATTGGCAAATACGATCAGAGCCCCCTGTCCTTCGCCCCCAACAAACAACTTTATCCCCCCCTAAAATGCAATTATTTCACCAGTCGACAACAATTATCCGACATTTGCATGGGTATAGGCCAATATCAGCACGAGGTCGATGGGTCTCCAGTGTGCTGACCTAAATCTCCTCACGATCGAAACAATTCCAGAAAAAGAGTGAATTTCACGTACCCCAGAACCCTTGGCACAACTGGCAAACAGAATTGGAAACGAAATGTCTCCCAATATCTTTATTTCAAACGAAATTTTCTCTTCTCCCATTTTAAGAAAATAACAACAGCACCAGTATCCAGTGGCGAAACAGAACAGATAGACTCTTTTTCTCTCTCATTCTCCATTTCTCTACCTGGAATACTCCATTTCACCGATTTTGTCACGATTTAATTTCCTGAATTTCGTTATCCGACTGAAATTCCACCGTGGAGACATTTCCATCTGATACACATTGGAAATGCTATTAGTTGGTTTAACATGATACCAGTCTGGGGGATTTCAAGTGACTGCCACTGGAATCACGGAGTCTCCCGTTTTATTCGATTTCTTCCTATTTACTTCTATATTTCCTCATTCTTTTTTTTTTCCCTCCAACTTCTCGAATGGTATTCACGATCGTCGAGACCACCAGTGTGGCTTCTTGCCGTCAGTCGTCTCCTTCCTTCATCATTGGCAATCGGAGAAATAAAAAGTAGAGATATTTCTCATAACCAGATGCTGGAGAACTGTGAATACCTCAATGTCTGTCAATACGATATCCTACAGAGAGAAAAAAGCTTCTGGTTTCCAGCACCACAGTAATGAAATAAAGAACTCGAGGCTTTTTCTCTTTAGTTCATGTTTTCACGGAGAGAAATATTCAATAAAAATTACGTATCTTTTCCGGAATTCCAGAGCGACATGTGGTTGTAGGAAATTTTACGGAACTGTCACGGAATTTTTCCAGAGCGTTCCGTAATTTTTATCTGAATCTCCTGTGAAAAATTACGATACCGTCACTTAAATTTTCTCAGTCGATTCCGTAATCGGTGAACGAACTTCGAGTTCCATAATTTTTACTGAAAATCTCTCTCCGCGTTCCTTTCGGAAAAAAATGCATGGGAAATATAGCGAACGAATGGAGAAAGCAAGGACGTTTTCATGAGTAACAATTAATAGTTTTCGTCTCAATTATCTACGTCAAATCCCGAAAAATTTTGTAATATTCAATTTTCACTGAAATTTTAAAAAATCTTGTCATTGAAAAATCTAATGCGATTCATATTCCATTGAAAAGTCAATCAAGTTGTGACGTTTACGCTTCACAGCCTCTGAAAACTTATGAATTTCCGTGATTTCTAACTAAAACTGGAAATTTCATAACCATCTATCCCCTAAATCGGATTCAATGTGACTCTTATGAGAGTAACTATCATATTTATTTTTTATTTATTTTTAACGTGATTTGCCGCGAGGGGTTTGCGACTGGCCATCGCTTGAAGGCCTTCAGCCTGGTATTTACAGAGATATTTAGTTGAATGTTATGATAATGTACCATGTACAGGGGAGATCAAAACACAAAAAGAGGTAAATAGAGATTTCTTGTACATTGGAAAGCATCTGGGATGCGAGTGAAACAATTTGAAGGGTTTGGTGAGAATGAAGAACGAAAGTAGAGAACTATTGTTGTTTATGTAACTGCCCTATTTTCTATGAAATTTCGCGAAAATTCCAAGAGTGTATATAGAATTATGAGATTATCATTTCACATTTTTGACGTTAGGGACAAGAGAATCTGCCTGGAATATAGTGGAAATGATGATCGATTATTTCACTTTGAAAAAATAATATTAACATCCAAACACAAAATTTATGGTACGAATAAAAAATGTGCGACTCAATATTCCGAATTAAGTTTTAATTTTTGATTTGGTGCTAAAATTACGAGATGACAATATTCTAAACACGGAATTATATTGTCGAGATGAACATGAGAGTAATTGAATTACCATGTGAACTAACTAAAAATTGATAATCGCGTGGGCACGCACTTTCGCCAGAGTATCAACAAATATTGAATCCCAGAAATTGAATTCAGTAGCGATGTGGTAAAACGGTACAAGTTAATTTTGACTATTGACCAGTTTTCAATTAGTATCTCAGAATCTAAGGGAGATAACAAAATTTTTGTTATAATCTTGTTTGAAACGCAACTAAATTTCCAGAACATTCTGGTCGACCATCGGCCTACTTCGAAAATCTCCGGGACCCTTCGAGTCATCAGCCATAAGTCACCGAAACACGCGCGAATCAGTTTAGGCTTAGCCTCTCGCCGTACAAGTCTATCTCGGGCAAATCACCTGTACAAGTTTTATATCGCACTTCACCGAGTATAGCAGCTCTTTGAACCTCACCTAGCTCACTAGTAATCAAGTACATCACCGCTCTTTGTAAGATCACCGTTTTGTTCAGTACATCACCTCTGTTGATTAAATCCAGTCTAAATTCAGTGACTCAACGAATTTACAGTGAAAGACAATCATCAATTTAATTAGACATTCAACTGTTGAAAACCAGAGAGTGTAAATTAATTGACAAGTGGTTCGATCCCACAGAAATATAGTGTGATTATTTTAATCCGGCTACAGTAATTTTCCCAACAACTCCCTCCACATTCTCATCCCACATCCACCCTAAATCTAGTCATTCACCAAACAAATCTTTTTTGTAGGGCCGATTGAGAGTTACAACAAAAGTCATTACGAAAATTTCGCTATCTTCCTTAGATTCGGAAATATTCCTCAAAAACTCAACTGGGAGATAAGTCGACTTAAACCGTTTTACCACTTCGCTACTGAATTGTAACTATGATTAAAATCTTATTCAGTGAGCACAGGAATTAAAGTATGAAGAATTTTGCTTTCTGCAATGAGAATCATTATAAACATTGAATTGAAAAAAGGAATATCGAATATCGAACGATTGGTGCGCTAGGTGAAAAAAAAAGTGAACAATTGATATTAAACTTCACTTCATTCCCTTAAACTATTCGGAATTCTCGACCAATGCAAGCCCATTACACCCCCAATACCCGGAATTCGGTAATGACAGCGACACTGCGGTAAAATCCAATTAGACCCCTCGCCTCATTGAAAGTGAGTCCTCATGTTGGATACATGTGAACGAACTCCACGACTCCATCAAATTAATTCGCCGGATTACAACTTGAATATCACCATGCAATCCTGGAATCTACCAATAACACGGGGTTGAGAGTGTCTGTACAAACGCGGTTGAGGTTTCTCGGGAAAAGTGGATATTGGATTTTTAGATGTCTTCGGAGACGATGCAATTTGTACATTCGGGATGTGTGAGGGATAACGGAGTGACGACAGATCAAATATTTAATTTCATTCGCCAGATGGGGGACATAACTCGTATCATTTCACTCCTGCGACGATCGGGGTTTCATTTGACGAGCTTCCAGGTAAATTCTTTGGGGGGTTGAGTACATTTTTGATTGCATTTTGCATCGAGGATGAAAGAATTAATGAAAGCACTATAATGTATTTCGGTGCAAGTAGTCGTTTCAGTTTTCATGTGAAAATTCAATTATTAATCATTATTCTTCACAAGAAAGTGATGAGAATATCTTAATATTCTACATGAACTGTAAATAAAACATTTAAGTTAATAAAACAGTGTCTTAAGTATTTTAATTATTAAAAATTTTGCTTCATGTCAACCAAAAAATCTCTTAATTCATTTTTATTCATGTAAAACTTCATCTTTCAAATTTTTTTCTTTTTTCTATCCATCTTTTTTCGTAAATCTGCCACTACATTTCCGATCTGTTAACCAATGCTTATATACAACTCTGTGAGCTGTGTGAACTTGGAGTCGAAGTTTGATAAATCGATTTTTTTAAGGCTCTATCTCTCATAGTTTCCGAGATAATCGCGAAAAACGAAATCGCCAGAAAAAAATAATTTAATTCATCTGGTATAGGGTGTAGGACGTGGAAAAACGTAATTCTGAGCCGTCCATCTGCCTATAGGGAACCCAAATTTCCTCAGGAATCGAATGGAATAGGTTTTAAGGCTCTATCTCTTATAGTTTCCGAGATAATCGCGAAAAACGAAATCGCCAGAAAAAAATAATTTAATTTATCTTGTATAGGGTGTAGAACGTCGAAAAACGTAATTCTGAGCCGTCCATTTTTCTATAGGGAACCCAAAATTGGTTTTAAGGTTCTATCTCTCATAGTTTCCGAGATAATCGCGAAAAACGAAAT
>NW_021680455.1:579578-608658 GCF_001412515.2 Diachasma alloeum | reverse complement strand
CAAATTTCCTCAGGAATCGAATGGGATAGGTTTTAAGGCTCTATCTCTTATAGTTTCCGAGATAATCGCGAAAAACGAAATCGCCAAAAAAAAATAATTTAATTTATCTTGTATAGGATGTAGGACGTAGAAAAACGTAATTCTGAGCCGTCTAATATAAATATTTTTTTATAAATATAAATATTTCTCTCTGTGCAGTTGCAAATTCTCGAACTTGCAACGCATTACGTTAAGAAAAATAAAAAATGAGTAAATACCTTAAATTTGCTGATATATATTTCCAGACATTATGTCTTGTTTCTACATGTAAAAAACGTCTCATTCCAAGACACAAATCTTTGCGGCTAATGTCTTAAATCCAGACGTCTTGAAGACACTAGTTTCCCAGTGATGTCCACCATAATAACCAACCCCCATTGTTTATCCCCCGGTAATGAAAAAGATAATGAACCCTCAAAAAACAGAGAATGCGCCCTAATTAAACGTTGCGAGAGGGTGCGTTTCAATTTAATGAGAGAATAACATTTTTCTTTTCGTTAATTCAGTTTGATATATATCAACGCGAAGGAGGACCCAAGGGGTGATAGTTAACCATGGATGGCCTCTTTTCTCAGACTCTTTTCCCTCTGCGGGAGGGGACGCGGGGAGGGGGGGGGGAGGAGGAGGAGGACCCGCTGCACCACACAATCCAGAGATTGGATTGTTCCAAAAGCAAGAGGTCTTCGGGCGTTTCTAACGCAACGGTAAAAATAACTTCTCGGGTAAAATGGAATTCTCCATTACCGGATCTTGGGGGGCGCTTGTGCGGTGTGTGGTGGGAAGGAAGTGGAGAGAATAAAAGCGGTGGAGAGGAGTGAGGTTATCCGGCGCGGGCGTTATCTTAATGGCACTTATTGTCTTGACGTATAGCTCTGCACAAGCTTCAACCCTCTACTTGCGAGGGGTGGGGGCAGAATGGGACGGTGGTTAACGCCCCGGTGGACTCTGCGGTGCGCGGAGTTGTCTGGGTCTTTTTTAAGGTGAAGATGCGGATGCTTGAGTTCCTCAGCGCCGGAGGAAAAATTAAAGTACTTGGAGGGAAATAAATGTGTGAGAGAGAATGGGGTAGAACGGACGTCATTGACAATATTTCCCGGGCAAATAATACGATTTGGACAAATCTAGTCTCATTTGGCTCAAAAGAAGTTCAGGGGGATGAGAGGTTTCTAGGTTGGTGGAGAATAATTGAAATTTCGGGGATAGTTGACTGATGAGTTTGAGAAGATTGACACACGGAGAGGAATGTTCAGTAAAAATTACGGAACTCACAATTCACTCACCGATTACGGAATCCATTCAGAAAATTTAAGTGACGGTATCGTAATTTTTCACAGGAGATTCAGATGAAAATTACGGAACGCGCCGGAAAAATTCCGTGGCAGTTCCGTAAAATTTCCTACAACCACATTTTGCTCCGGAATTACGGAAAAGATACGTAATTTTTATTGAATATTTCTCTCCGTGCATTGGGTGCAATTTTAAAGCGAAAGAATAATGAAATTTTTAATTCATTGGAAATTATTGAATATATTCAACTGAATTTCCCGGAATTATATCAAGGTAGTTCTACCCTCAGGAGATTATTTTTCATTTAGGAGTTTTTTCAAGGCTAGAAACAATTACCCGAGAACTCGATGAGATATAGAATCGTAATTTTCATCACCATTTAATTGTCGTTGTCGTTTCTGTGAATAAAAATGTCTAAAAACCATTATTTATCACAGACTCTTATGTAAAAAGTCTCAAATGTTGACCTGTTCAAATAAAAGATTAAAATCCGTTTTTTTTCTTAAAAACGTGAGAAATATATTGGCACTCGTTTATTTACGATGCCACGAGTAATTATCAATTGTCAATTGAAGACTTGTTAATTCATACGTTTGACAAAAATTAAACAGTAATATAAGATAATTGTTAAGCCCACGACCTCTACAATTCATTCCAATAATTTAGATACAAAAACAATTTTTACAATTCCCATTTTGTGAAAACACTCGATAACTCAAGCCGTAAGAGTGGATCAACTTTAAATTTCATGAAGCAATTGACCTGAACTTTACGATTTTCCGCAATAAAATTTTGAATTTCCACTGTCGAAATTCCTTGAAATTCATACAATTCCGAAATATCTCTCGTTAAAACGTAAAAACCGTATTCCCCCTGAAATTTCTCACCCAATAAAATATTAATACCGCCCACACTGCCAGAACTATTACAAATTCTCAACCTCCCTATAGTTGAATATTCTGTAACGGCATGCATGTGATGTATTTTGCTAGTACCATACGCTCGACTGGCAGCACCGATATCGCTCGCCAAAGTTTGATTAAAATTTTTTTTCATCCCATTTTACGATGGAGAGTGCCACGTAGTGAGCGAGACGAACAGATTTGAGTGGATAAAGGGGTCGAAAGGGAAATAGTCCAGAGGTTCCTAGTTTATTACGTTGGGTGTGGGGAGGGTGGATGAGAGAAGCGGTGGTTATCCCGGTGCAGGATCACTTGGTGTGGCTTCGTTGATCCCGGTTGGCATATAGTCCCGAAACGAGAGGTCTCTGAAGACTGTTGCACCCAGTGAGACTTAAGCCCAAAGTCCCTTTATCCAAAGCCGTAAAAGAACATCCGGACGTGTGCGCTTTTGAAGCTGTCACTGGACTCAATTCTACTTTCATTTTATTTTTAGCTTCACCATCAGTTCTTTTTTCCCTAAGTGGTACAACTCTTTATGTCTTGAACTGGCTATCATTCGAGGGTTTTTTTTTCGTGATATGAGACATATTCGTTGGGGTATTTTTGGATGGAATAAACCGCTCGCAGATAGGAATTTTATCTTCAGAAAAGCGGCGATTAATAGTTAATCTCGTGTGGTCGTGCCGGGGGAAATTTTCAACGAGTTTTAATGCTGGATTATTCCTGGGATGTGATTACAGACGATGTTGAGGATTATTGAGAGGATTTCAGAATGTCAGATACAGGATAATTGATTCTTCAATCGAGAAAATGTATCGCAGAGTTTTTTTACCTTTAAATTCATCGCTGATACTCGAGGAAATATTGATAGCTTAAGGTTGAAGGGATGAATTCAATCAATTTACTGATGTTTATTCGCGTTTTCGCTTTTTTTTCATTTATCAATAATATTCATGGGAATAACTTCTTGGAGGATAGAATGTCGCAATTATGATGAAATAAAAAATATTATTCTCCCATGTCCAGAATTTCATTGACATGGGAAGGATTTCATGACAGCGGTTTTTTCTATTATTTTTAAATGAAAAAAAAACCGCTTGAATATTGGAATTTTATGTGTTTAGGGAAATTATTAACGTGTATGAATGCAGAGTTACTCCTGGGATATTCCGTTGCAGTTAATGTTGAGGATTATTGAGAGGATTTCAGATTGTCAGATACAGGATAATTGATTCTTCAATCGAGAAAATGTATCGCAGAGTTTTTTTACCTTTAAATTCATCGCTGATACTCGAGGAAATATTGATAGCTTAAGGTTGAAGGGATGAATTCAATCAACTGACTGATATTTTTATACTTTTTTTGATTTTTTTTTTCAATTATCACGGGAATAAATTCTTCGAGGATAAAATGTCGAAAGAGTTCTCTCGTCAGAATTATGAATAAATAAAAAATATTATTCTCCTATGTCCAAAATTTCATTGACATGGGAGGGACTTCATGACAGGGGGTTTTTCTATTATTTTTAAATAAAAAAAAAACCGCTTGAATATTGGAATTTTATGTGTTTAGGGAAATTATTAACGTGTATGAATGCAGAGTTACTCCTGGGATATTCCGTTGCAGTTAATGTTGAGGATTATTGAGAGGATTTCAGATTGTCAGATACAGGATAATTGATTCTTCAATCGAGAAAATGTATCGCAGAGTTTTTTTACCTTTAAATTCATCGCTGATACTCGAGGAAATATTGATAGCTTAAGGTTGAAGGATGAATTCAATCAACTGACTGATATTTTTATACTTTTTTTGATTTTTTTTTTCAATTATCACGGGAATAAATTCTTCGAGGATAAAATGTCGAAAGAGTTCTCTCGTCAGAATTATGAATAAATAAAAAATATTATTCTCCTATGTCCAAAATTTCATTGACATGGGAGGGACTTCATGACAGGGGGTTTTTCTATTATTTTTAAATAGAAAAAAAACCGCTTGAATATTGGAATTTTATGTGTTTAGGGAAATTATTAACGTGTATTAATGCAGAGTTATTCCTGGGATATTCAGTTGCAGTTAATTTTGAGGATTATTGAGAAGATTTCAGAATGTCAGATACAGGATAATTGATTCTTTAATCGAGAAAATGTATCGCAATTTTTTTTTACTTTTAAATTCATCGCTGATACTCGAGGAAATATTGATACCTTAAGGTTGAAAGGATGAATTCAATCAATTGACTGATATTTTTATTCTTTTTTCGATTTGTTTTCATTTATCACGGGAGTAACTTCTTGGAAGATGGAATGTCGAAAGAGTTCTCTCATCAGAATTATGACGAAATAAAGAATATTATTCTCCCATGCCCAGAATTTCATCCCTAAATATATGATGCGTATTAGTGCATCAGGGACAGGGGTTTTTCCATTACTTTTAAATGAAAAAACAAACCGCTTGTACATTGGAATTTTATGCACGTCTGGGGAAATTACTGACGAGTAGAAATACGGAGTTATTCCTGGGATATTCAGATGCAGTTAATATTGGAGGGATTATTGAGAGGATTTCAGAATGTCAGATACAGGATAATTGATCCGTTAATCGAGAAAATGTATCGCAGGTTTTTTTTACTTTCAAATTCATCGCTGATACTCGAGGAAATATTGATAGCTTCAGGTTGAAGGAGTGAATTCATCTTTTTTTTGTATTTATCACGGGAATAACTTTTTCCAGGAGACAATTTCAAAAAACTTTTCTCATCAGAATTATGACAAATTAAAAAATAGCATTATTTTCCCATTACATTTATTCGCGTTTTTTCATTATCTCGAAAATTACTGCTTTGAGGAGAAAATGTCCGCAATAAAATACCTCTCTCATCATGATGGAGACAAAATACAAAATTCAAATATTCTCTTTCATCGAGAAGTCAATCCCCAAGAATACGATGCGAACTGCGTATTCAGGGTTTTCTTCTCATGACATAACCAACGGAAGAAACCGTTTACAGATCAGAATTTTATATATCTGGGGCAATTATTAACGAGTATAAATGCGGAGTTATTCCTGAGATATAAGACGATTTTAGAATGTTGGATACAGAAGTTTTTAAAATTTTACATTCATCGCTGATACTCAAGGAAATATTGAATCAATCGACCGACATTTATTCACATTTTTTCAATTAACTCCAGAATAACCACAAAATAAAAAAAATAAAAAATAATTATTGCTCTGCGGATTCCCACAAAATAAAAAATCTAATTATTTTCCGGTATCAAGGACTCCATCCCGAAGAATGTAATGAGAATAGAAAGACAATCACACTGTTCATCCGCCCTCAAGGCCCCACTCCACGGTTCCCTGAACCCTCCGAAAGTTAAACGAAAACCTTAATCCCAGCCAAATATCTCAAAATCATAACGATACTGTTCAAGCAAAACTCGCATAAGCGAAAAGTTGAGAGAGTAAACGAGCAGAAATTTTTTTTTATAAATACAGAACTTTTGAGAGGATGGAGATTGTACGACGTTGGCATACCCCAGGGTACAGCAGGGATTAAACTTTCAGTGCCAGCGTGATAGCGTCAACATTTCAAAATAATACTTCATAGTTGTATTTCTACCCCGGCTGGTGAAAAAAAATAATTACAAAAAACCCTGTAACTGTGCCATGGTGTTACGCTCGGAGTATCTCGTTGACGTTCGAACAATATCGGAAATGTCAGCGGGCACGTGATTAACGCGTCCGTAGTTCCGTCGTAATCAAGAAGACCAGGTTTTTTTATTCATTCGTTCTATTTTTCCTCCCGGCGTTTAGTGAAAAAAATTACTTGCTCCGGTGCATTATAGACACGCGTCAATAAATCCTGTAAGCCGACGTTTACCCCACCTACACTCGCTCAGGGTATGCGTCATAGTTCTCATGGATTTATGGCTCTTGCGCTTCTCAGTCATCGGTGAAGTATCGATAAAATACTGACCTGATGAAAATTTATCGAATCAAGATTTTTTTATGCATTTTTGTTTCAAGTCGTTGTCTCAAATTCTGTGATATATTAGATGGAGAAAAATGGGTGGAAAAGTTTTTACGAAGATGGGGGGAGAAATTTGGGAAAGGAATGTAATTATACCGATGGAGAAATGAATTATTTGCATTCACAGTTGAAGGACAAATGCAATTTCATGAAATTTCGAATTTTCGTAGAATTATTGCACTAAAGTTTGACATTTCCAGCGATTTTTGCATCAAATTTAAATTTTCAATAAAGAAATTCAACAAATTTCGAGTTTTGAAACACAAGAAAGTAAGAATTCCTTAACTTAGTTAAATTTTTAGCCGAAATATAAATATTTAGTACAAAATTGTACTGAATTTTCCGAATTTTTTCTAATTTTCTGGAAATTATTGAACTGTAGTTCAGAGTTTCCATCGATTTTTCCATCAAATTGTGAAATTTTAATGAAAAAATTCCTTGAATTTAGGATATTTGAGCACCAGGAAGACGAGAATTCTCCAAAATTGAATTTTCAAACAGAATATAAATTTTTCGTTATGAATATGATATTTCCATCAATTTATGAATTTTCCATTCAGAAATTCCTTCAAATTTCATTAAAACCGTCACATGACAAAATTTCCCAAAACGTGCCACTTTATTCAAATTTAATAAATCACTTCATTCATAAATAACAAACAAAACGATTCTAATGGTTGTTTTCTGCATTCATCATAAACAAAACCATTCATGCTCAATTAACCAATTTGTCACTAGTCGACATACGAATCCCAACACATGTACGATACTAATTCACCGCACCTCAATTAATAAAACCCCAGAAACCGGTTTAATTGCGTTATCTCCCCCGTTCCCATCGCCCAAGTATATTATATTACACAACTGAAGAATTTGGAATCGAGTCTGACGGCGCGTGCCGCTTCCAAGCAACCATTCGGAATGAAAGGGCAGAGGCCGGAGAGGGGATTGCACTGAGCAAACCCGGCGATAAAAATGTACCTCGAAGAGAGACACTCGAGACGATAGTATTGCATCTTGTCTGACCAATCTCACTGTTGGCCATTAACGCACTAATCAACTTCACAGCCACCTCCAAAGACAGCCGCGAGATTAATTACACCGCGGAGATAACGAGAATATTCATGGCTCGAGATTATGTTTTTTCTTCTTTTCCGTCTTCATCAACTTCCTTGGACTTTCATCATTACGAACGGGGAAATAATCGAATGAAAAATGTTTCATTTATAAGTATATAGAGAGCTAAAACGAGATAAAAGAATGCCTGATTGAAGATTCATTATTCTTGCTTAAAAAAGGGGAAATTATGGCATTGAGAGAATTTTCATTATTTTATTCTGTCTTTTAATGGAATGATGAATATGTAAAAATAATTCTAAATGACATGAAATCAGTACGAGTAATTTGGTATTATTAATTTAAATAATGAGTTGATTTTAACACCGAAATATTTTACCCCTGACACTGGATAAATCCAAAAACAAATGGGAAATTGCTCTGGTATTGCGTACAGTTCAGTTATTTTTGCTAATAAATTAGCAAATTGCTTCCGAATGGTTATTTTGCACATCATTTCCTCCTATCAAGTATAATTCATTGTTTATTTCATTTTATTAAATTGAATAAGATTCTTTTTCAACTAATTTTGTCAGATTTTGAACTTAGTTGAATGTTATCATTATCATTATTCTTGATATTCCTTTCTTCTATACAACTCATTGTCTTTTTTACGGTTCTATCTCTCCCCTCAGCCCGTACATAAAATATTAACAGAAAAATTTTATTTATACATACTTGAATGAATTTGAAACATCACATTTGAAGAAACCATCAGAAAGCTCACTTTCAGGGAAATTCAAGAAAAATTCGAAATTCTCAACAATCATTATAAAAATCAAATCAACCAAATAGCTATCGTAATCATCTTTTAACTTCGACTCAATGGCATTAAAACACATATTTTAAGCTACGATTGAATTTATTTGAAGCATGATATTCAAAGATATCCCCGGAATTCTGATTTTCCAAAAATACAAATTTTTGCAAATTTTGAAATAAATCAAAATAACGATTGTTGCTATCGCCTTCATCTCCGAACTCGGTCAAAAGCACATCCAATCAAATTTTTCAAGCCATCATTCAATCAGTGCAGAACATTTTTTTTAGTTATCGTGGGACAACCGATTTTCAAAAAAATTCGAAAATTAAAGAAACTAATCGATTAATTGAATGTTAATTAATGGAGATTGATAGGGCGCGATTTCGATGACATCAACGTCTCAGAAATCATTGAATTCGAATTGCTGAAATTATTTGAAAGCCCCAGCAGTCATCAGATCATATCGCGTGATAGTTGAAATCATTGAAAATCTGCTTTAAATCAACTTCATAACTTTATTTCACAGTCATGATTTCCTTCAATCATGATATCAAGCGAAATAAAATTCAAAGAACCTCGAAATAAAGTACAAGAAAGAGAGTTTGACTCACTGGTGGGACGTTTGTCAGGTTGAATAGAGAAGTTTTTCTCGCTAGTTAAAAATTTCTCTCCAACCAGAAGATATCAGGAACAAAAAAAAAGGTGAAACGAAGGGAGAGAAGGGGTGAAATCACAGTGGTCGCTCTATGACGATGCCTCGGGGCATCACAAGAGTAAACTCTTCAAAGTAAATGCTATCTACTGAGTTTTCTTACAATTGGAAGGGCTCACAAAAGAGCCAGTTGTGCCTTTGAAACTGTCATTAAATACGGACAAGTAAGTTCGATCAATTTATCTCTCCAAATCGAATGGAGAGCAATTTAAAGGGGATCGCGGTATGTAATACAACACTGTTCACGATTGTTCTCCTTTATTTCTGATCAATTCATTGAACACACTGTGATGAGAAAAAAAAACATGCCCCCGACATATTGGATTTTAATTTGATTCTTCATGTCGAAAAACAAATTGAATTAAAATTGCTATTGCGATTCAAGAGGTAACAGCGTTAATTCCATTTCCCATTGAATTTTGATGCCTCCATTTTTACATTAACTTCGATGCTCATATTATCGTGACATAAAAAAATAGGGGGGAGAACGGGGAGGGAAACACCCGCGTGGTTGAAAAACGTCACGTTTCCAATTCCTCCTGTGCTGATTTTGCATGTCACATATCGGGGGATACGACAGCATTTCATTACATTCTAGGTCATTGACAGGGCTCATGTGAAAATGTCAATATTTCATGTCTTTTACATTGATCTGTCGGGTTGAAAAATGTAGAGTGGATTCATTGAGGAATGTTAAATTCATCAAAATTACTTTTGCAGTGGCATTTCAGAACTGAGAATTAATTTCCATCGGGGATTCAACAACTTTGATCTGATAACTAGTCCCTTTGGTAATTTTTAATTTCAAGTTTTTCGTTTATTTGAATAATATTTGCGTTGGAGATGAATGGAGTCGTGTACTCAGGGCATGGAAATGCTTTTTGGTTTATTTTGAGTTTAATTAATTCAAATAAATCATTTATCTGGACAGAAATTGTATTTTTTTACAGTAGAATATCGGTATGAGTCGACGATGAATCGTTTTCTGTCTCTTTTAATTATTTATGTGGATCGACCGCTCAAAAATTCATATTTGTAATGTTAATTCTCTCACCGATCGAGAAATTTGAATAATAAAAATGTAAAATCCATTAAACCAGTCATGATTATATAATTTCAGGATGAATTATAAACTTTTCTCATCAACTTTTCTGGCACATTCTGTCCAACGAATATTTCATTCCTTTTTATTATTCATGAAATAAAGTATTGATTCCCCAGTAATGATAGTAATCATCCGTAATATGGATAAAACTGTTATTTTGAGATGAAGAGTTTTATATTTGAACATTCGTTTAAAAAACAAGTAAATTCTTTTTTTGAATGATTTTTTTGAATCGTTAAAAAATAAGAAAATCAAAACACCAAAATTGTTGATTCAATTATTCATCTACGTCGACTACTCAAAAGTTGATATTTGTAATTATAATTCTCTCACAGCTCGAGACGTTTGAATGAAATTGGGATGATGAAAATGTAAAATTCATTAAACCATTCATGATTATATAATTTCAAAATGAATAATAAACTTCACTTATCAACTTATTTAACACATTACGTCGAACTAACTTTTCATTCCTCTTTATGATTCATGAAATAAAGTATTGATTCCCCATAATGATAGCAATAATTCGTAACATTGATAAAACGTCGTTATGTCGAGTTGAAGGATTTTATCTTTAGACATTCGTTTGAAAAACAAGTCGAATAATTTGTTTCAGCATTTTTTAAATTGATTAAAAATAAGGAAAAGAACAATATTTTTTAAAGTTTTAAAAAATAAAATTCTTCATTCAAATATTCACCTAGTTCCTTTTATCAATGGCGACATTTGAGTGAAATTGGAATAATAAAAATGTAAAATCCATTAAACCATTCATGATTATATAATTTCAAAATGAATAATAAACTTCCCTCATCAACTTATTTGACACATTCTCCCGAACGAACTTTTCATTCCTCTTCATTATTCATGAAATAAAGGATCGATTCTCCAGTATAATACTAATAATTCGTAATATTTCCGGTATTCTGGGGTCCCTCAATTCCAGTGGTAACGATTTTCTGGCGACAGAGCAATATTAATACCTGATGAAAACAGGGTATGCTAAACTACAATGGTCCGCTTAATTTCACGCTTATTCCATTACAGCCAGTCCAAATGTTGCCCCGTATATCGCACATTGCCAATGGTCCCTGCATATGAATTTCCAATTCGTGTTGTCTAGTCCCACAAACGCATTCTCAATCGATTCTCCGAGAGCGTCAGCAGGATTAGATGAATACCCAGAGACAGTTACTACACGTTACATTCACCAATTTAACTTGCCAATTTACACCTACGTGGACAACTTCATTGTCGAGTGGTTGCTGATATTAATTTTAATTAAATTTGACCTGAATCTGTGAGAAATTTAAAATAAAGTGTGAATTATCCTGTGTCTATTCTCAAAGTGGAACACTTGTAACTGATAAAAAACAAACAGACATATATTATTCAATAATTGAATTCTAATGATTCATTCTGGAAACAGAAATAATTTTTTAAACTGCACAAATATATTTTTGTTCATTATCTCTTTTGTTTTCTGTGATCATCTCTGTAATGAGTGGGTCCAAGTGGAAATGTCATAAAATTATTTTTGTAGCAGAGAAGATTTCCGACAAAAATGCTTTTCTGACATTTTATCGTAAAATTAATTATTATGAAGATAATCAAGGTTTTAACGAAATATGGAAAATTTAAATGATTATTTTCTTCATCTTGGCGTTTAAATTATTCTTGTAATGAGTAGAGTTAGAAGAATATCATTATTTTAAACTATTTTTGCAACAGAGAAAATTCACTCGGAAAATGTGTTTTTTCATTTATTCTCAAATCACTAATTATTATAATAATCAAAATTTTAAGTGAATATGGGAAATTCAACTGTTGTTTTTCATCGCCTTCACGCAAAAATTATTCTCTCCTCTCTCTAAATAAGGGACTATTATAAAAAAAGGAAAATACAAAGAATAAAGAAAAATAAAAAGAATAAAGAACTGGAATCAGTCAATTTTTATTGAATAAATAATTAGTTTTCAAAATCGAAATAATGGATTGCCGATCTCGATAATGATTGTATTTAGAAAGAAATGTCGTGATTATTTTTTCAGCTGAAAAATTCATCTCCTCAAATTGTTTCCAAACATTTCATTCTGAAATTCCGCACTATCGGGAATTTCAGAATTTAGCGAGTGATGAAAAATGGAGTCATCAAGTTTTATCTCTCAACTGTTGATTTTAATCATCTCTTGATATGAATATCTTATTCCTAGTGCAAACAAGTGACTAAAAATGAGTCAACACAGTTGAGTCACTCCTTGACTCACTCAACCTCGTGTACTACCCATAAATCCACTACTAATTTTCACTCTAAAATTGTCTACCGAGGCTCACAGGGCTCGACCTGCTCATCAGATAATACTGTCCCTGGAAACAACGTATATTGAGATGAGCCACCCACAGCGGTAGCGAGGGGTGAGAGTGCGGCAGAGGAGTTTATGTACACAATTCAGACACGAAGGATTAACCGTTACGCGTTCAAGCAATCACGGGGTGGGTTTATACACTGGTGTGTGTATTACGCACTACAGCCAAGCGAATATCGGCGTAATCAAGCCCAACGTGAGGGCACATGCGTGCCTAGACGTAATGAGAGTCAGGGAATATATCCAATGGGTTTAAAGTCAAGGGGGAGTTCCTAAGTGTATGCTGTGCGGGGATATAAATTTGTTTGGTTAATGGATTTTGATAAAACTTTGTTACTTTCAGATCAAGAGTTTTATCTTTCGACATTAGTTTTAAAAACGAGTCAGATATTTTTTTTTGAATTTTTTTAATCAATTAAAAATGAAAAGAGGAAAAAATTGAAATTCATTGGAGGAAAATTGTTTACTCCTTCAAAATGGTTTGTCAAGGGGTAGAAATGCTTGAGTTTTCAGTAAAATTCTCTGAACTTTAGAACTCTGTCGCAATAAAATTTAATGAGCGAAAAAAAACAGAAATAAATCAAATTTGCACTTAACTTTTGCTTGAATTTTGTATAATTAATGTATTTTTTTTTCGAAAATTTAAGTTTCTCGTGTCTTTCATAAATTTTAAATACTTATGAAATTTATAATTCTATCTTTATGATATTTATCAATCCGTTGTTATTACAAATATATCATCTACTAGAATTTCAGGGAATTTTGGGATTGGAAATTTTAATTTTGATCGAAAAATCAATGGAAACAATAAATTTCAGTTCAATTATTCAACAAAAATTGATAGAAATCAATAAAATTTAGGTAAATACATGCGTGAATGTTAAAAAAAAAATTCTCTCCTTCCCGTTGCTCTTAAATTTCGCATTTCAATTCAATCATTCCACAAAAATAAATAAAACTCCAATTTCATTGAATTTTCATTAAAATTTGAATTTTCATGATTACTCTTCCCACATGAAATTCAATGTCACTCCCCCAAAAATGACTATCCAACCGTCCCTGAAATTTAAATTTTTTTCTGACAACATAAATAGCTTTGACTGTAAACAACAAAATAACCATGAGTTTCTCCAAATCAGTAACAAGCATCCGGCAACCAGAACCACTTTATCTCGGTGGTTTTTTTCCAATTTCCAGTTCACAACTACTTCACCCACATCCCTTCATTCTCGTCCATCAAAAACAATTGATTTGACTGCAGATAACTTGAAACCTCAAAGAGCTAAACCTCGTTGAATATGAAAAACCTCATGTTTACAGTGTGACGATGATTGAAGAGATGTCTCCATTGACCCGTACCAACATATTACACTCACCTAGGGGTCACATCAAGATTCACCCAGATAAATTGAACAAAAAACTCCTAACGTTTAACAAAACACAGGACAATGCAAAGAGCCGTCCCTCAATATGTCACGCGAGGCAAATAGACGAGCCGTACTGGATCCATTGTGACGGTTTGTCATTGTGCTGATAAAATTGTACCCAGTGTGTGTCGTCCGTCCGACTTTTTAATCCCCCCTATGTATTGTTTCATGATGAATCAATCAACTGCAGTAATTTTCGGGGATGAAAGAGAAAAATAATTATTCTGAAGAGGAAAGAAAAAACAACGCGAACGAATTCCCTTATTTATTCAGAGAGGCGTGAGGCTCGAGTTGGCGAGTGTCTGGGGGATACGTCGGATCCGTCTGGATCTGAGGAATATTGAAACAGAAAGATCTCGATCGTCGTACGGTTTCTCTCGGGTTTCGGGTTACGTCTGCGGCGAGAAGTGCACAGCGGGAATGAATGGAGACGAATGGGAAGAAAAAAATTATGTTGAAGAGAGATTATTCATCGGATGATGTACCACTGGGCGGCAAATGTCGATGTTTATCTGGGGACAAGACATCGATACTTGTCACGGGAAATGGTAGATTGATTTCACTCGGAGCGAATGATTTTCATCTCGTGTCATTACACAGAAGTTGGGTTGTTGACTCGGCGTCATTAGACAAGGACTGTGTTGTTTCATCTGATGGATAATATGTACGGGCGGAAAAGAAATGTATTTCGTCGACAGTTGACTAGTAATTTTTGGGGGAGTGGCATTGAATTCAATTTAGGCGAGAAATTTTAGATTTCAATGAAATTTCAATTTACTTGAATTTTTCATCAAAACATGAATATTCAGTGCCAAATTGCGGTGAATTTTTGTTATCTGTGCATTGAGAGAAAAAATTAGTTCTGCCAAACAATTGTATGTCCCCCTGAAGGAATCTTTTGTCGTGTTGAATCAATCTCCTCTAATAATTCACGAAAACCAATCAATTTCCGAACATTATATCGGAAAACAAAAATTACATGAATGATTCGACAAATTCAAAATGATTTTATTAACGAAAAACAATCAACTTCTTAACATTACATCAGAAAACGAAAATTACAATACAGTAGCGAAGCGGTACAACGATTTAAGTGGACTTAGCTCTTAGCTGAGTTTTCGAGGAATATCTCCGAACCTAAGGGAGATAATGAAATTTTCGTAAAAATGTTTCTTATAGCTCTCAATTTGCTCTACAGAAAAGGTTATAACAAAAATTTTGCTATCTGCCTTAGATTCTGAAATGTTCATTGAAAACTGTCAAAATCGAGTTGAACCGTTTTACCGCTTCGCTACTGAATAATGATTCCACAAAAAATCAAAACGACGAAACTCGAGTTTTCGTTAAATTGAACGATTTAATAATGCATCGACGCATATCGAGATAAAATACATCGATACCTGTCGCGATAAACATAGGATCACCGACGCAAAACCTGTGTAATGTACTCGGAGTAATTAAACCACAAAAGCCAGCGAAAGAAACGAAAGAAAAAACAAAGTGTGAGTGACCGAGTGTTTAGAGTCAACGAGCGAGACACAGATGGGTGGAGTCGGCCAAGGAGGAAAAGAAATAAACGAACCGTGACTGCAGTTAGCGAATAAAACGAAGGAGGGTGAAAAAGGCGGTCTCCACAACTTGGGACGAATTGGTATCATAACCGGTGTACGAAGTCGTAAAATGCAAATCGATCTCTTTCACCCAAACGATCCAATTTACCCACCGCAGTTCTACAACTCTCGATACAGAAATATCGGGGATATACCGAAGTGCAACTATGAATGAGTGTGTATGTGGAATTCCCGTGGGCAATTCCCTTCTGCATTTGCACAGGGTGACCTGAGGGCTGTATCAAAAACAGGAGTAACAAAAAAAAATTATAAAAAAAGTTTCCCTGCAACGTCAGCTACGTGTCTTACCACAAAAGACGGGAGAGACAATTTTCTTTTCGTGCACAAATGCAAATCCCGGGTGCCGTTGTGATAAGGTTAGGGAGGGAGAGATACGGAAGAAAGAAAATTTTACAGGGGAGAGAGAGGGGTAAATGCGGAGATTTCGCTGTGACACGGGGAAATTGTTTCCGTTCTGACATTCTAATTTAACGAAACGTCGCCTGTGGCGCACGTATGGCAGATTGCGGGAGATTTTCCTGCATTAGTTGATGGTTTTTTAAATGATCGGAAAATTGTATTCAGATCAGTCACTTTCAGGGAAGTGGAGAGACGATCCGTAGAGTGGAGCGTATTAAAACGTCAATATCTGCTAACCGAGCGATACGATTTGAGTGAATCAATGCGCGTATTGAAGGTGGAAAAAGTATCTCGAAAATGAAAGAAAAATTGTTGAATTTCACTCTGCTGATCGCGAGATATCGGCCATCGAAAATGTTGATTAAAAATTAGACGAATTTTTTCGTTTTACAAACTTCCTGGATGATTATGCTCACAACAAAGAAAAAATTTGTATTCACTTCCCACAGAAGTGGTAATACCATACCTCCCCCAGCCCTAACATATTCAAAGCCATGATAAAAAATCGTAATAAAGAAATTCCTTCATCATGATATGATTTCCCCTCAACTCGGTCACTCCTGGAACTAACGTAATCGCGTCACGTATTTTCTCCCTGCATAAATATAAATGTTTCCCGCGTTGTTCATGCTCACGGTCAGAGTTTAGAAATCCCGGAAAGTGGCCATTTACCAGCCCCTCCGAGAGGAGGCAGAGTGGTATAAAAGGGATAGGGAGATGATCCCGTAGGAAATAATCATGATACCCGAGAATCCCCCGTATTTCTGATGCCTCATAATACGCATAACCGTGAGTAATGGTTGTAGAAACATGTAACCATAACCAGATGAGAGTTGTAAAAAATATAAACCAAGGCCACTTACCGTGATCTTGAGATCCCGTGTGTCGCACGTGTCATACTGACGACTGAATCGCAGTACAGTGTGAGTTTTGTTCTCATATCCCAACAGCAGGTGGTAGTCCTGACTGGAATCCATCTGGGGATCTCGGTTCGAGTCCTTTACATGCCGGTCCTGAAACAAAAAACGGTTGAAGGATGATTAATCGCCCTGTCAAAACACTTCTTCGAGAAAAATTACCGGCGAAGACAATGGGTGGTGAAAAAATTGTGGCTCGGACGTGAATAGCATCGAGTTCTTGCTGCACTGGTGGTAATTAACGCAGTAGAAAAAATAGGGCCTGGAATTAAGACACTTTTGTCTTATTTTTTAAGACGTTTCTGTTCATAAATTTAAGTCGCCTTCAGAAAAAGAGAAAAATTCAATAAAAATTACCTGAAAAAAACGTAAAAATTACGTTCCGAAACTGAATCCGCGAGCGAAGTGAAATTTAATAAAAAGTGTGAGTCGGAACTGAAATTGCACGAATCGCCACGTAAATTCTACGATTTGTTCCGTAAAAATTAATCACCCGCCTGATGACTCACCGCTGTGGGGACAACAAGTCGTTCCGTAATTTTTCAGAAATAATTTTTCAGAAATAACTCATCAGCTTCATAAAAATTGTTGAACGTTCAAAAATTTTTCATTTTGAAGGCACAATAAGTCGGAAAGTTTCTGTAAAATTTTACTTCTTCGGGAAAAATTACGTGACAATTTCGTACTTTATTCGGAGATGAACCTGAAAATTCACTGAACGTTTCAGATTTCTTCTCTTTCATTCCTGTAAAAATTGCCGGAAAACGATTCCCCATTGCGGATTACGTGAATTGTTCCGTAATTTTTACTGAATATTTCTCTCCGTACGGATAAGTACCAAAAACATTTGATGATTTTACGTCACAAAAAACCAGTGACTGAGTAGTCCTCAAATGTCTTGAATTAGAAAACATCTTCAAGACACTGGTTTTCCCAGCGTAATTAACGACTATAAAATCCGGGAGATGGCGGAAGAAGTTCATCGGAATTCCCGCATTTGTTGGGGTTCTCATGTTTTCCCACATTGTAGAGACGGTAGGACGATTTGGTGTTGAGGGACGACTTGTGCATACGCACGAATGTTGCGCGAAGGGAAGCCCGATAGCGACAGGACGAAATTGATAGTCCAGTGTCTTTGACCGGCCTCTCTTCCCAGCCCTGGTGCTAACCCTCGTGAGATTGCGTTACGCTTTCGAGTGGCTAGTAATATCGAGTAAAAGAGGAATTTCCGCGAAGTCGGGGATTGGGTTTCCAATGGTGTGAATTTAATATGTTGGGAGTTGCAAATTGAGTGAAGTATTCGATTTGTTGCAGAAGAAGAATAGCGTATTTTTAATTACATGAACTGTACTTAAATGAAATAAATAGTTTCACTCACTTCAAATAACTAGTTTAATTCTAAATAAACACATGTATTTCTTAAAAAAATATATCATTTCACATGATTAGAACATTATTATTCAAACAAATAAAGATGTCCCGTGAAGCCCTTTCCACTCTCAGCACTTGTAAATTTCAATCTCATCAATTTAAAAATAGCCAGAAGAAAAGAAAACAAATAGCAAAATCAAACAAAGAGGTGAGAAGAAAAATAAATAATTTCCTTAGCCACTGGCAGGTTTTCACTGTAAACTAAAGTGGTTTTCTCGTGAAAAAAAAAGAATGAGTAGAAAAACGGCTCGTCGAGAGTAGAAAGAGGCGAGAATAACGTATATACTATGGGATCGATCGTTAAGACGCTTTTTTTGACACCAGTCTCGCTTGTTTTATCCAGTAGCACCCTGTTTTCTCGACTCGAGTGTCACACTTCTTTCTCTCTATTATGGGCATCCGATAGTCCCCGGGGGCCTCGAGTCACGAAAACATAGACCACCCGTTTCGCCGACATATAGCTGAACCCCCTCTGAATCAATTTTATGCACAGAAATCCATTGGCATAACTCGTCTCACATCGCTGGTACGTGTGGTGAGTATAGAGGGAATTGATAATGGGGAGGTACAAAGAGGATGAATAAAACCTGAGTAGTAGTTCTCGCCGACGATGGAAGACAAGTTTTTGCGAGTTGAGGGATTCCAGGCCGCCGCCTTCGATAATAATTACACGGGGATGGGGAGAGGCGAGTGTGGCTCCTGCATTATTGTGTGCTCGGGGAGGTGCACCCAGCGTCGCCAACTGGGGCTCGATAATTTTTTTTAAATTCTTCATTGATTTGGGCCGTGTTTAACTACAGAGTTAGAAAATAATTGAAATTTCATGGACCGTTGACTGGCAAGTCCCGGGAGAGCGACACTGAATTCGATTCGGAGGGAATGAAATCATTAAATTTCAGACTGCAGTGGAAATGCGATGAAATTTCACCTTTTTTAGCAGCGGGGAGAAGAGAATTCCCCGGTTTATTTCAATTTTTAATTGCAAAATGAACAGTACGCTGAATTCAAGTGATTTCTGAAGTAATTACGCTGAATTTAACTGATTTCAACTAATTTTCATGGAATAATTGAACTGGATTTCACATTTTGCTTTGATTTTTCCATAAAACTTGGAATTTTTAGTGATGAAATGATGTTTATTGATTTAGCCAATGTTTAGCTACACGGTTAGAAAAGAATTCAATTTTCATGGGCCGTTAACTAGTAATTCCCGGGAGAGCAACACTAAATTCGATTCGGAGGGAATGAAATCATTAAATTTCAGACTGCAATAGAAATGCGATGAAATCTCACTTTTTTTAGCAGCGGGGAGAAGAGAATTCCCCGGTTTATTTCAATTTTTAATGGCAACATGAATAGTACGCTGAATTCAAGTGATTTCTGAAGTAATTACGCTGAATTTAACTGATTTCAACTAATTTTCATGGAATAATTGAACTGGATTTCACATTTTGCTTTGATTTTTCCATAAAACTTGGAATTTTTAGTGATGAAATGATGTTTATTGATTTAGCCAATGTTTAGCTACACGGTTAGAAAAGAATTCAATTTTCATGGGCCGTTAACTAGTAATTCCCGGGAGAGCAACACTAAATTCGATTCGGAGGGAATGAAATCATTAAATTTCAGACTTACAGTGGAAATGCGATGAAATTTCACTTTTTTTAGCAGCGGGGAGAAGAGAATTCCCCGGTTTATTTTAATTTTTAATGGCAAAATGAACAGTACGCTGAATTCAAGTGATTTCTGAAATAATTACGCTGAATTTAACTGATTTCAACTAATTTTCATGGAATAATTGAACTGGATTTCACATTTTGCTTTGATTTTTCCATAAAACTTAGAATTTTTAGTGATGAAATGATGTTTATTGATTTAGCCAATGTTTAGCTACACGGTTAGAAAAGAATTCAATTTTCATGGGCCGTTAACTAGTAATTCCCGGGAGAGCAACACTGAATTCGATTCGGAGGGAATGAAATCATTAAATTTCAGACTGCAGTGGAAATGCGATGAAATTTCACTTGTTTTAGCAGCGGGGAGAAGAGAATTCCCCGGTTTATTTCAATTTTTAATAGCACATGAATAGCTAGTACGCTGAACTCAACTGATTTCAGAATTACGTTGAATTTAACGGATTTCTATTAATGTTCATGGAATAATTGAACTGAAGTTCACACTTCTCCTTAATTTTTCCATAAAACTTTGAATTTTCAATTATGTAATTCCTTGAAATTTCAGCGGAACTATAATGTGATAAAAATTTTAAACAGTAAATATTGTTGTGAAAAAAAATGAATTTTATGAACTGATGAAAATGAATTATTCGAGATAGATTTGTCTACATTTTAATCATTTTCACAGTTCTAGCGATTTTTCGGGAGTCGAATAAGACACTAGAAAACAGGGATTCATTGAAATATGAAAGAATAGTTATTCTTTAAACTCCATTTACAGCAACTGGTGCTACGTCACAGTGAATTCTGAAGCCACAAGTTGAGGATTTCGGCATATTTAATGTAGATATCTCCGTTGTGACAGTAGAATGAGATTAAAACTTCTTTGCACGAGATTTCGGACAGTTCAAAGTTCAATAAAACTGCATAAATTATAGCAAAATATCAATATTTAATTGAAGAATAAACAGATGACAAAATCCTTCAAAATGTTGGACTTTTCAATGAAAACCCGATACCCATCACGATTAATTTCATTCAGTTCTGACTAAAGGTTTCCCTCGCTGTCATTCAGTCCAAAAATTCTGTATTCACCCTCATTTCGCTACAAACATCAGTTTAGTGAGGTGAGGTGTTCCACCACGTGGACACCAATCACACAAAAACAAATTCCATAATTAAAATACTAATCCCCCAAAGTCCTCAGTCTATCATTGACACTGCGGGGGAATAATTCTCTCCGCAACCCTTTTTATCATCCGCCATGAATCAAACTTAAGAATTTATACCGATGGGGTTAACTCCCCCACCTCTCGGCGTCTCTCCCGGTGGCCAAAAACACGGACACGTCGAGGACATAATGCAAAACAATTATGCCCGGGTTTATTTATGGCACAATGTGCACCTCGACGTGTGTGATAGCCCCCTCTCTCCGCCCTTTTGCTTTCGGTGTACAACCCAACCTCATACCATCATCCTTTGTAGCCACCAACCGGGTTGAGGTACATTTTTTTTTCATACACAGTCGGTGTGTCACGGAGCTGGAGTCGGGTGTGAAACCATCGCGTGCTCTCGCGATAATAAACACTCTCGAGGGCGGCCCGTTCTCGCTGCATGCCGTGCCCAATTGTTTTCACCATCGCTTGTGAATAAAAAGGAAAAACATTGGTGTATGAAGAAGAAAAAAAAACATGTGAAAGAAAGTGTACGGATTAAATTTATGACTGAAATCCGTCGTAAGGGGGCATAACAGAGGAGAAGAACTATTTGGCCTCTCTCTGGATGCTTTATTTTTATTGTCTTTATTTATCGTGATTTTTATTCACTCGCTTTTTATCACGAGAACAATGCGACGACGGGAGTGGCACCGAGTGCTGCTCCACGTGTGTGGAGATGTTGCTGTAAGGGGTATCAAATGGTTTTACACGAAAAATTCCATTGGAGTCATGCGGTCGGAGTTCAAAGTCCACGATATGCAGTGGTTTGCTGGTTCCTCGGATGAATCCCCTCTGGTCTCATCGACTTCCTCTCGACTCCCACCCGAAAAGCCCTGTGATTTTTCACGCACCCATAAAGGCAGAGAAGGCGAGAAGCCAAACAAGAGTGGAATAAGAATAAAAATACGGTCTGAAGAGAGGAATAATACGCGTGACTCGGGTCGAATCACGTGGGGAGAGGATGCCTCTCGGTTCGACTGCACACTGTTAGAAAATTACTCCTGAAATTTCAAGTGAAACATCTTGAAATTTTTAACTATCACTCATTCAGACGAAATTTTTATGCATTTTGTTATTGAAAAATCAGGTGAATTCGGGAGTATTCAACGGAATTGCAATTTTTAAGTCCACATGGTAATGAAGATTATTAAATAATTTGAAAATTCAAGCAACATTTTGCCTGAATTCCCCTGAATCAACTAATGCCCGCCATGAAACTTCTTTGCACCAGATTTCGGACAGTTCAAAGTTCAATAAAACTGCATAAATTATAGCAAAATATCAATATTTAATTGAAGAATAAACAGATGACAAAATCCTTCAAAATGTTGGACTTTTCAATGAAAACCCGAATAAATTCGGGAAGATTACGATTGGTTTCGGTAATTCGGCAGTGAGGCACTGATTTGCCTGAATTTGCCTGAATTTCCTAGACGTCATTGAAATATCCACTCATGAAATTCCAATCTGAGGAAGAGGTTCCATGAACGATTGGATCTTAAATTAAATTCAAATTCACAATATTGAGAATTCAAGTGCAACAATTACTTAATTTTCAAAGAATTTCAAACAGTGCAGTGTGCGGTTGTTTTGATTATTGAGTTTTCAGTTCACTTCACGGAATTTTTTATTCATTTAAAAATGCAGTGCGAAATATCGCGTCGGGAATTATTCGTTTCATATGATTCAAACATTTTCATAGAAAAAAATATATGGGGTTCAAGTTCGAATGGAAATATTATTGAAATTAACGAAAACGTTCAAATACGGCATTTTGTATAATTAAAATCGATTAATTTTGAATCGAAGCTATTATTGATGTAATAAATTCTCTCTGGAATTGCTCGTAAACCTGGCATTCAAATAATTTAACTCTCAATCAGATTTCAACGAGAATTTGCGAGAATCATGATTATATGATTGAACCGTTCGTGGGTTTTCCGATAGAACTGACTGATGTCCAGTATTTCTCCATTCAATTGTTTGTCAGATAGTATTTTATTGATAATATTTTCAAGACAAGTGACTCGCATCACATCTGTGGTTGTTCTGATTGTTAATTTTTAATTTCTATCAACAGAATTATTTATTCAATTAAAAATCGCAGTACGAAAAATCGCGTCTTGAATTCAGACCTTGAATTACGCATTTCAAGTTCTCTTAATCATTCATTTCAGGTCATTAAACCGTTTCCATTAGAATAAATATATGGGATTATTAAATTGAAACAAAAATATTGTTAAAATCACCAGAAAATTTTCAATCAATGCATTTTGCAACTCGATTAACTCTAAATAAAAATTATTATTGATGTAACAAACTCTCTCTGGAAATGCTCGTAATCCCGGCATTCAAATACTTTGGCTCTCAATCAGATTTCACCGAGTATTTGCGAGAATCATGATTATATTATCGAACCGTTTGTGGGTTTTCCAATAAAACTGTCTGATGCCCAGCATTTCTTCATTCAATTATTCGTCAACCAGTACTTCCTTCAGAATCCCCCCGCGGACAAAACTATTTATGAAACTCTATCTCCAAAGCAGAGGTCTCTCCCAGTATAAATTTCCCTTAACGAATTCAGAAGAAAGAATTCCATGAATATTTATCTTGTCAATTGATTTATCCCCACAACATCATTCCTATACAATTCTTCTCAACAATAATAATTACCCTCGATTCGTTACACCGCAATTATACCAATTACCACTATCCACAACAATTGATTTCCCTTCCTCCTTCAGCAAGTCCCTCTTGCATTTTAAAACCCCTTTTAACCCAAGCGGCAAACATCATAGACTTGCTGTTTTTTTTTTTAATGAAAAAAAAGCCTCGACAAACCTCTCCTTAAAATCCTCCTCTCTCGCGCACATATATACCGCCTTGGGGATATACTATACGATGCAAATGCCGGTTGAGTCGTTTATTTCATGGGAGGCATTGAGAGTCCAAAGAAAGCCAAGAATAATCGTCCGTTTGTCCACGGGAGAAATACACCAATGGGGGATATATTCAGAGAATGGGAATATTCAAGAGCAAAAGATATATCGTCAATTTTTTTTAACTTCCCTTCTACCACCCCGGAATCTCCTTTTTTACGTTCTACCTATGGTGCTTCTAATGCCCGCTGTATATTGTCGAGATTGTATCGTTGATTTTACAGCTGATAGAGGATTGCAGGTAATACGTCATTTATTTATGTTGTTTTTATGGGGGGACTATCTGTTACACGTGAATAAACTTTGCGGGAGGGTTGAGGGGGTTGTATTCTTCGGTGAATCGGAGGAGTAGGTGGATTTATATTCGGTTGGGGGTAAACGGTGAGCTTTTTTTGCTGGGGGTGAGACAGAGGGGTGAAATGGAACATTTTTCATGATACAAATGAAATGTTTTGGTATTAATGGAGAAAGGAAGGAATTTTTTTGTTTGAGAACTGAGGGGACAGCTCACTTATTGGAGAGGCTTTAAGGATATCCTAGTATCTTCTGCAGTTTACTACAGACCATTCTATAGATGGAACTATTTTCAATCATCAAATTTGTCGGTTAAATTGCGTGAGGAAAGTCTGAAAAAAATGATGAATATTCAGCGTTATTCAAATGACATTTTGTACAGAATTATTTTTTTAAACATCTGTTATTTATAAATAGATAATTCAAATTGTTTGGGCTTTCGGAAACCTCGTTTTTTTAGGCATAAAATCGGTTTCTGGGAAAATTCTGAATATTAATAAATTTGTTAGGATTCCGAACAAATGATTTTTAACGTGGAAAATTGATTGTGTATAAAATGTTCATTGAAAATGTTCATAATCCTTTTCCAAAAGTTGACTTTCTAATTTTTTTCAGATTTTTAAAATGTTTTCCAACGGTTCAAATAATCAAATCATTGTAAAATGTCCGGAAAAAGAGGGTCAAATATGGCTGAAAAGAAAGCTCTGATGTTTGACTACAAAAGAAGAAAAGCGTTTCACTGGAGAAAAAATAGCCAAAGTACTTGGATATCCTTAATTTAAGACATCAGACGCAAAAATGTATCAATGTATCGAACAGCTGATTAAGGCCTGCGGCGATATAACATTAAGGATGTTTAGCCAGTATCGGTAAATTGTCGGTAGGAAAGAGACGGGAAATGTAATGTTTTTCATGAAGCGAATGAAATAATCGAAAATTAATGAAGAAACAAACTCAGAAAAATGGACAACAATTTATGTCTCAATTGGCCTCCCTATTTTTTCTGAATTTCAAATGAAGAAAGATTATTCATCATCATTGTTCCCCCGCATGACACCGCAAAATGACCCCCAATCAACATTCAACAGAAGCTAAACTCCCCCCTCCCCCCCATGACTTTCCAACTCTATTCTCCCCCTTTAGAATCGTAAAATTGATAAGTGATAATGCTGATACGCTGATAACGTAACAAGTACGACGAACATGTCCTGTGTTAAAGTTGCACACGCAGAGCTGTACCGATGCATCGACACGCGACCCCAACGTCGAAAAACACGGGATTACCTTTTATACGGTGGCTGTTTAAGGTTATAAAAAGCCGTCGGTAGGGCGCCATCGATCGGTTGAAATAATCATTTGTACATGGGATACGTGTCGCAGTGTACACAAATGCTTTTATCATGTACCCATGAATATATAAAATTCGCCGGGAGAGACAGATAACAAAAAAAAACAAGTTAAAAAAATGTTGAAATAGGGAATAAGTAGAATGCTGGGGGATTATAATCCCGTTGTTCCTCTCGTGACAATGTACAACACCGGAGTATTTTTTTTATTTTGCCTCCCCAGCCCAGTGTCAAGGGATATCAATAATTTATTTTGCCTTTCCGCGCAAACGACTGGGAGAATAATCGAGGAGTGAAATAAAAATGTATGAAATAGTACAGTGCAGTATAGTGTAGGTCCGCTTCAGTATTGTAGACACCCTGGAAATCGATATTTCCCCCCCGATGAATACAATGGGGGGAGAGAGGATGAGAAGAGCAGCGACGATTTATCGGGCTTTCTCACCAGTGCGGGGCCTCTAGGCGCGTACGTGTACTTTATACGTCGTTATATCATACTGATCGGG
The DNA here is from genome assembly GCF_001412515.2 of Diachasma alloeum. Taxonomy (NCBI): domain Eukaryota; kingdom Metazoa; phylum Arthropoda; class Insecta; order Hymenoptera; family Braconidae; genus Diachasma; species Diachasma alloeum. The sequence goes on along the minus strand of NW_021680455.1, from coordinate 582,552 downwards.
ATTTATATTTTTTTTTCCTGATGGAAGGTAATGACCTTCCCTTGGTGGAGGGAGCTGCGGAGAGGTTCACGGGTTGAGATTATTGGACTGGTGTCACCCAGAGGAATGACGGATTTTAAGCGAATAGGAATCTATTTCAAAATTTTAGGTTCGTTTCAAGCATCATTGCGGTGGAGTAATGAAAGTTGTGTTCTTTTTTTTAATGAAGATGTTTTAATCATAGGGAATGAATAGTTTTTGCATTCGTTTCGAATAAGTAATTTCCCTGCGGGAAAAGAATTTTAACTTGAGCAGGTTGTTGAGGAGAAAAATAATTCGATTTGAGGGGAAAATATGGAGTATTCAAAACTCTTTGGAATTCCAATTTTTTGAACAACAAAAAGACGAGGATGCCTTAATTTACGCGGATGTTCCTGTTTTCGATGAAATTTTTATGAAATAATTGAACGGAAAATTACTCTTTGCATTGGTTTTTTCATTAAATTGTAAATTTTCAATGTGAAAATTTACCATTTATAAAAACACATGTAAAAGCAAATGTTGAAGATTGAAATGATTAATAATAATGTCATTTTAACCAGTTGAAAAATCCCCAAAAAATTAAAAAATCGTTGAAAATGGCAACCGTTTATTGGGCCAAATTAAAAACACCTAATTCCTAATTTTTGGACAGCAAATGTGTAGGATTCTCCCATTTATTTGAATTTTTCTGTTTTCCATTCACTTTCATAGAATAATTGAACTGGAATTTACCATTTCCATTGATTTTCCTATTAAATTGTCAATTGTCAATATCGAAATTCCTTAAAATTTTAGTGGGGCGGACAATTTATAAAAATATATGCTAAATAAATTGTTAAAAAAACATATCAAATCAAATAAAACGTTGACGTAAGCAATAATCAATCATAATGTCTCTTTAGCAAGTTAAATCCCCGAACAATGAAAAAAAAATTCGCTGAGAGTGCATAACGTGTTATGCGTAGACGCGTGAAACCCATAGGGAATCGAGTTCCCTGATGCGTGATGCCGGTGCGACGCATCACCTGTTACCCCATGGCTGCAACATCCACGGGTCCTCTGACATAACTCCTTCCCCTCCTTTTTATCTCCCTCAGTCCTCCCTCAACTCGTTTTCCTCCCGACGTTGTTACAACACAACAATGGGCCCTCGTTAATTGAAACTTACGTTTATTACCGTGAATAGAGACTGCGCGGGGATTTGAGGACGTCATTCAAATTGAATAAGTGAGATCGATCGTTCCCGCCTCGGTTCAATGCACCCTATTTAACTCGTTTCAACAAAAAGAAATATTATAAAAAATTCTACCCCTCGATAGAATGGATAAATCGACTTTTTTCACTTGCGTGAAGACCGGAAAAATCAGCATAAAGTACCAAACCAACTCTGCATTTCCCCTCTATTCTCTCATCATTAATCCCTCGATTTTGCATATTATAATTAAACCCGACGTTATTTCACTAAACACCTTCAACCCCACCGGAAATGTATCGCTTCCCCTCGATTCTCGGAGACGAAAAATTTATTCAACTGTGACGTGGGAGGTTTTTGTATTCCCTTGAGTACTTTTAAGTTATAGGGTATTGTCTGGTATTTTTCAATCGGATAATCGAATCTCATTGAGACATTCATTATTCACTGTCAGAAAAATTTGAAATTTCATGAAGAATTCAATGAAATTCCAAAATATTTGAGCAACAGGAAAGGCAGTTTCCCCAATTTACGTGAATTTAAATGAAAACATGAATGTTCAGTATGAAATTACACTGAATTGTCAATTATTTTAAGATTCGACAAAATATTTACTCTGAATTTTTTCATATTACTGGTCATTGTCATGAAATTCAACTAAAACTCACAATTTAATTAAAAAAACAATAGAAACCGTGAATTTTCAATTACGAAATTTTCTTAGAAATTTCAACGAAATTCTCCTGACGAAAATTTCCAAAAAGCATTTGGCACATTTCCGCCAAAAATGTCCAATATTTTCTAATAAAAAAAAACTCTGATAAAAAAAATGATTATTACATGTTAATAAATTCTCTCGCATCGCCATCTAAAAAATGTAAATAAAAAAATGTGAATCTCTAGTGAATGAAGTCTCCATTTCAGTAAAAAAAATTATCTTTACATCAAAGACAAAAAACCCTGTATTTGATGTGAATAAAACTTCAAAATCAAGTTCCTGTTTGAATAACACCTTGAAACCCCTTCATTGAATTCAAATACCCCATTTCTCTCGTCATTTCCTCCACTAATTGTTGCCCCCATCTTACACTGAATTGTCAACTCATTGAACATTTTATTGATGTTCACTTTGAATTTTTTTATATTTCTTTTAATTTTCATGAAATAATTGAACTAAAATTCACAAATCCATGAAAAAATCAATAGAAATTGTGGACCTTAGTTCAATGAATATTTTAGTTCAGTGTCAATTCCAGATTTTCAGGTAATTCTGTAATTAAAAATTCACAATTTGATTAAAAAATCGATGGAAACGGTGAATTTTCAATTACGAAATTTCCTTCGAAATTTCAATGGAATTCTGACGAAAAATTCCAAAAGGAGTTTCGTAAATTTCCGGCAAGAATATCAATAGTCTATTGAACACACAAACAACAGAGAAAAAATCGCATTTTAATAAAAAAAAAACTCTTCATTTGATCCGAAAAACTTTATAGCATTAAATTCATTGAATTCCTGTCTCCTCATTTCGTCCAGTAATTGTTGCCCCTTCTGGACAATTTCCCCCAGCAAATTATTCCTCCAATCCCCTCAAGCCCTCGAACAATACTCCCCAGTCTCGAACACACGAAAATTAAATGTCGCAAATAAACCAATCCACCGGTTTTATAGCGGTACACAAAAGAGAATTGAATAAAATTTCGGTGGGAAGACCAGGACTATACCTCCTCCTCCTCCTCCCCCCCCCCCCCCGACCCCCCG
>NW_021680455.1:578936-579121 GCF_001412515.2 Diachasma alloeum | reverse complement strand
CCCCCCCCGACCCCCCGACATTATAATGTATGTACAACAGAGACATAAGGTCGTTCGGCTGACGCTCGCAGAAGAGATACGAGGCGGTTCGGCATTTCTCCACGTCCGTTCCTTATCGGTTTCAGCATACCACCACGGATCTTGTTCAAACGTATATACTCCTACTGATGCCCCCCCCCCCCCCC
>NW_021680455.1:561058-578913 GCF_001412515.2 Diachasma alloeum | reverse complement strand
CGCCGCGGCGGGTTCTGCTTCTGGATGGTGGTTTTGTGTCCCTTTGGGGGCCGCACTTCACGTCGTATATATAAAGGATGAGAGAAGGTGAAGAGAGAAATTGTGAAAGTTGGAGAGAGACGGGGAGAGGATGAGAGAAGACGTCCGGACGTTTATACCCTTTACGCTCTTATGTGAGCGCTGGCAAAAGAGGCGCACATTCCTAAGGCCTCGCGTGACGTTCCGGGAACGTCCGCCTTATTCGGCTCTCATGTCCCAGAGTCGTGGTGACTTTTAATCAGTGGTGGAAAAATTTTGAAAATTACGGAGGAGTCTCCTTTGATCCGGAAACTATTAGTTTTTTTTTTTGTGGTTTATGGGACATTTTTCAGAGGTATTAAAATGGGAGGAATTTTAATAACTTTTTGAGGCTTGATGGAAAAACAAGTGAGATGCCTGCGTGACTTTAATTCGGGGACAAAGTGATTTATTTGAATTTGATAGTTTATTTGAGGTGAATAGATTGAGGTGGAATTTTTTATTCACGGCGAATGAATATTTGTTTTTAATATGAACAAATGGTTATCTGATAAGGATCGAGATGGTATCGGTTAGAATTTATGAATAGGTGATAATTGTTAATGATCTTCAACTCTATAATTAATTCAGTCCATAATTAATGTCATGTAATAATTCTTGATTTGAGTCGAGTAAATGCTTTATTCATCTCTAGCGAAAGATTTATTTATGACGAATGGATTATCTATTTCATATTATTGAAAAAGTTTCGTTGAAATGAATAAAAAAACTTTGATTAAATGAAGAGTTTCATTCGATGATAATACGCAATTACTCTTGGTACAGAGCAATAATTTCATTGACTCTAATAAACTTCATTTAAATTGAAAAAAGTTGGTTGATTTAAATAGCTATGTAATAAAACTTTTATTGAAACTTGAACATGACTTTTATTTGCATTTTTGTGCACCTCAAATGAAGTGCTTTGTTGATATTAAACATTTTCGTTGAAATGAATGGAAAAACTTTGATTAAATGAATTGATACAGAGGAATAATTTAATTGAATCGAATAAACTTCTTTAAATTAATAAAAAAAGTTAGTGTATTTAAATAACTAGTAATAAAGCTTCTATTTAAACTTGAACATCATTTCGATTCGCATTTTATTCACCTCAAATGAGTCCTTTTTTTGTATCAAACATTTTCATTGAAATGAATAGAAAAATGAGAAAAAAATCAGGCATTTTTAACATTTAAATGTATCACTTCTTCGAGTCTAATGAATGAAAATGAGAATCCCCACGTGCTCTCATAACACCAAAGTTCGCAGTTGATCCTTGACAATCACCATAGGAGTTCTCCGTCTTTACTGCAGAGACTGGGACATTGTCCATGTGACAGTTTTATAGCTTTAAAAGAGTTAATTTGAAGTAAATAAATTGGGTTGGAATTTCACGCACATCAAATGAATTCTTTTTAATATGAACAACTATTTCCTTGATAAGCATCAAGATCTCATTGGTTAGAATTTATAAACATGTAATCCTTCGTTTGAATCGAATAAACCGTTTACTCAAACTTGAACATGACTTTTATTTGTATTTTTATGCACCTCAAATGAACTGTTTTGTAGATATCAAACATTTTCGTTGAAATGAATAGAAAAATGAGAAAAAATTGAGCATTTTTAGCATTTAAATGTATCACTTCTTCGAGTCTAATGAATTAAAATGAGAATCCCCACGTGCTCTCATAACACCAAAGTTCGCAGTTGATCCTTGACAATCACCATAGGAGTTCTCCGTCTTGACTGCAGAGACTGGGACATTGTCCATGTGACAGTTTTATAGCTTTAAAAGAGTTAATTTGAAGTAAATAAATTGGGTTGGAATTTCACGCACATCAAATGAATTCTTTTTAATATGAACAACTATTTCCTTGATAAGCATCAAGATCTCATTGGTTAGAATTTATAAACATGTAATCCTTCATTTGAATCGAATAAACCGTTTACTCAAACTTGAACATGACTTTTATTTGTATTTTTATGCACCTCAAATGAACTGTTTTGTTGATATCAAACATTTTCGTTGAAATGAATAGAAAAATGAGAAAAAATTGAGCATTTTTAGCATTTAAATGTATCACTTCTTCGAGTCTAATGAATTAAAATGAGAATCCCCACGTGCTCTCATAACACCAAAGTTCGCAGTTGATCCTTGACAATCACCATAGGAGTTCTCCGTCTTTACTGCAGAGACTGGGACATTGTCCATGTGACAGTTTTATAGCTTTAAAAGAGTTAATTTGAAGTAAATAAATTGGGTTGGAATTTCACGCACATCAAATGAATTCTTTTTAATATGAACAACTATTTCCTTGATAAGCATCAAGATCTCATTGGTTAGAATTTATAAACATGTAATCCTTCGTTTGAATCGAATAAACCGTTTACTCAAACTTGAACATGACTTTTATTTGTATTTTTATGCACCTCAAATGAACTGTTTTGTAGATATCAAACATTTTCGTTGAAATGAATAGAAAAATGAGAAAAAATTGAGCATTTTTAGCATTTAAATGTATCACTTCTTCGAGTCTAATGAATTAAAATGAGAATCCCCACGTGCTCTCATAACACCAAAGTTCGCAGTTGATCCTTGACAATCACCATAGGAGTTCTCCGTCTTGACTGCAGAGACTGGGACATTGTCCGTGAGACAGTTTTATCGCTTTGGCTCGTTGTAATGTCCGCACAGGGATCGTTCCCCGGGTGATGTAGTAAGCCAGCACACATAAATACCGAATACCCCGTGCATACACACGTGAATGGAAAGGTACACATACACAACGAGAGAGCTCACAGGTAGAGCTCGAGGAACTACCGAATATGAATGGCCCTGGTTTGAGCGATAAATCTGTATTACCCCGCGTTTATGTATGTACACTCGTGAGAGTAACTCGAGCGAAGGAGACACGAATATGAAACGATGAATCAACCAAGGGACAAATCGCTCCTTAATGAAATAAAATTACGTGACCGGATTAATTGAGGACTCGAGAGGAGACTGACTCCGTCAACTCTTCGAGAAAATAAAACTTTGGAAAATGTATTGAATAGGGGGAAAACGAGTCAGCCATTTCAAATGAGTAATTTCCCTGGGGCAGCCTTCGGAAGTGATGACATAATTATGCACGATTGGCTTTCATGGGAACTATATTATTAAGTTTGTTTAAAATTTTATGGAATTCCAATTTTTTTTAACAGCAGAATGACAAAAATTCCGAAGTTTACTACTGTTGAACTGACAGTCACAACTTCTAATGATTTATTCATCAAATTGTAACTTTTCAATGACACAATTAAATGCAATTAAACACACACAATTGAACACACAATTAAATGTAATTTTTTTCATCTTTGTATTAAAAATGAATACAAAACTGGAAAAAAATAACACGTAAAATAAATTGATAAAAATGCATGTAAGTGTACACGAATGTGAAATGATGAGTTAAGGAGAAGACAAATCGTTGTTTGATAAACTGTTTCAACTCGGTAGCTCTTCAAGGCAATAAAACTATAGAAAATGTACTGACCAGGCGGAAAAACGCGTCATTCATTTCAAATGAATGATTTTCCTGGGGTAGTGTTTAGAAATAATGACATAATTATACACTATTAGGAAAAGTTCTAAATTTTATGGATAGGTTGGTAGTAATTTCCTAGAAAACGACCTTCAGTTCGATTCAAGGGGAATAAATCAAGAAGTTTATTCAGATTTCGATGGAATTTCAAATTTTTGAGCAACAAAAAGACGACAATTCCAGAATTTACTTAGAGTTGCTTATTATATATTAATTTCCATTAAATTATTGCACCAAACTTTACAATTTGCACTAATTTTTTCATGAGATTGACCATTTCCATTAATTTTTCTATGAAATTGTGAATTTTCAATGACGCAATTAATTGAGGATTCAATGGACCTAACACTTAACTTGATAAAAATACCTTTAAAAAGTTCACGGATATGAAACGACGAGTTAACGAGGAGACAAATCGCTCCTTAATGAAATAAAATTACGTGACACAATTAATTGACGAACCGAGCGAAGACAGACACCGTCAACTCGTCAAAGAAATAAAACCGTAAAAAATGTATTTAACAAAGAGGAAATAACGAGTCAATGCATTGGTATTCCATTGGGAGGGTCCAAGTATCCCAGCTCGCTGTCTCTCTCGGCAATTACTCAAGTTCAAAGTTTCAAACCCAGTGAAATACCTGTATCTAACTCACAGAGAGTTGAAAGTGTATCCCGATCGTTGCATTGGTCTGCGCTCTCCCGAGTTGATCTCTCTCATAGTATCCCACCCCCCTCACCCCTTGATCCACGATGAGTTTTTCCAGCCCTCGGGAGTCACTCTGCGCACTCGGCTAACCCCTGGGACAAGTCTGGGAATCGTACGGAGGAGAGGAGAGTGAGTGCAGACGATATTACGACACACGGGAAAAATAAAATATTTATAGTTGTCGGGGAGAAGTCCGATAGAATCGAGTGCACCAAAGAGACTAGCCTTGCATACACTTTTTAGTCCCCCTTCCAAAAAAAAACTCATTCATATAAATGCAGAGTTCTCTTATATTTACCTTTCCCAGTTGCATCGAACATATCGGAAATTCTGGGAGGCTGGAGCATCTAGAAGGATTTGCAGTGGGAAAATCTAGGTGAAAATAAAATAGCTCAAACCGGTGTGATTCAGAAAAAAGCTCATTCTTACACAACTTCACGAGCGAGGGGGAGTGACGGGTTGAAAACTCGGGAAACTGAGGTCGACGAGCACTGTTGGAAAAAGAATTGAAACTTCGGGGATAATTCAGGAGGAATTTTCAGGGGAGGGACTGTAATTTCTATTTGAGGAAGAAACATCGGGAAATCTCGATGGAATTTCAAAATTTTGGGAAGAGGAGGATAAGAATTTTTTAATTATTTGAATTTGTAATCAAAAGATGAATATTCAGTGCCAAAATACGCAGAATGTTCAATTAAGTGAGAATTTAAGGACGGATTTACCTGAATTTTCCTGATTTCTACGATTTTTTATGGAATAATCAACTGAAAGTGACAGGTTTCATTTATTTTTGCAAAAAATTTTGCGCAAAAATCAAACAAGAAATTTAAAAAAACTTTCAACGCCTAAATTCCTTTGAATTTCAATGGAACTTCTATTTCATTAAAAAAATGTTCGAAAAAAAATAAATCTCATGGAAAGTTTAGTCGTAATGATCCCGAAAGACATTAAGATCGATTTAGAAGGGAACAAATCATTAAATTTCAATGCAAATTCAAATTTTTAGCTGCAAAAAGCCGAGAATTCCCCGACTTCACCTGAATTTTCCAACCTGCATCAATTTGCGGCGGAATAATCGAACTAATATTGATAGTTTCCACTGATTTCCCATCAAATTATGGTTTTTCGATCACGATATTCTTCAAAATTCCCACGCAAATCTCACATGCCAAAAATTCCCAAAAACTAAACCGCAAATTGCCCCCAAAAATCGTCAACGCTGTGGTAACAAAATCCCCCACAAAAATCCCAAAAAAACCAGAAGATCTTTCCGATCTCTGCGGTAGGCAGTGAAAAATCTCGACGGCCTCTTCATATTACCCGGGAGCTGCATNCGTGCGCACAATCCCCCCCCCCCCATCCTCCTTTTCAAAACCCGCGCCGAATGCCACCGACATCAGATAATATTTAAATTAATGATAAACATTTATAATAGCGTTTTGTTATACAGAAAACATATTTGGATCATTGTTCAGTCATGGGCGGGGGTTTGAGGGCTTATGAATTCCGAGAGAGAGTGAGAGAGAGGCGGAAGGGGAGGGGGAGCCATTGTACAGTGGCCCACTCATCTCCATAACGGGTTGCCATCCCTCTCGCTCGGTTTTTTCTCCTCTCCGTTTCCCTCTCCCCCCGCGCCCCTTGGCTGGTACACATGCCTTTTTACTCGTTTTTTCACTCTCCTTTTTCTCGGTCCAGTCTTTTTATTATCCATCCCAGTTTCATACCACCTACCAACGGTCTACCTTCAGCTACTGCACTGCAAGGACCTCAGGCCCAGCTCTCATTCCCTTTGTGACCGGTTAAACTCGACTCGATCCGATTCCCCGATTGTTTTCATTCCGCCTTAAATTGTCCAAATAAACCCGCCTCGGCTCCCTTGTGGTAGCCCACCACCAATACCACCGCACTTCTTATTTTATCGTTGAGTGTAGTTGGGTCACTTGGCGTACGGCGACATTAATCGTGACTGCCGGAATAGAGAGATCCTATCGTTATGTGGAGGGACTGAACAAAAGAGAAGTCGAGATTCAGACCCCGAAATGATGACAACAGTGAGGCAAATTATTATGGGAAACGTGTGCCCACGGGGGATATCGGGGCTTTGGAGAGGTTCAGTGGCGATTTTTTTTTATTCATATCAAGTGCTTGTCGGTTTTTGAAGGCGCATTAATTGGATTAATAATGTAATGAGTGAATTTAAGAGGAGTCTACTTTTTTAGAAGTTTTTTTTAGGAGTCTGGTCAATCTGGAGGGATTTTTTAGAATAATTTATCGATTAATTGGCGAGAGAATTTTTTGCGTCTGTAAGAGTCACAATAATCTTTATTATTTGTTTATAAAAACTGCATTGTTAAAAAATAATCGAAATTTTGGATATCGTTTAATAGTAACTTGCAAAAGACCGACATTCAAACCGCTTTAAAAATCGTAGAATTTTTAATTTTGGTAAAAATTTTAAAATGCCTCACTTTATTTGAATTTTCTATGAAAAATATGAAAATTAAATACCAAATTATGCTGATTTGAAATTAATTGAATACTTAAAAGTATATTTATCAGAATTTTCAATATTTCAATTAATTTCTATGGAATAATTGAACTGAAATTTTAATGTAAATCATGATTTGATGAAATTCTCAACATCTTTTTGATAATTGAATTGTCAATGAAAGCGTTGATGCCTGAAGAATAGACAATTTTTGTTTTTCCAAGGAATGTAAAAGAGGAACATGGAGGTGAAGAAATAAAAAATGTAGTTTTAACCTAGGAAATTCAAGAAGGGGATCAGGTCCGAGATTCCCTGGACGATAAAGTTGGACAAATAAAATTGATGCGTCCGTTACAGTCCGACGCCTCCGGGAAACACTGAACGAGTCCAACATGTTGGAATACTTCAAGAGGCTCGATGTTTGTTCTACGAAGCCATTTTCTGCCGAAAGAGAAACATGAATGGGGACCTCGGGTGAAAATCGATGAAGGAAAATTCCTGATGATAAAATTCTAAGTAAACACTAATAAAGTTTGTAGTAAAATCAAACCTCCAGTGTTAAAAAAATGAATTTCATAAGCAATCTCATACACAGAGAAAAAAATTCCAGAATTTTTCAGGCGAAATTCAGGCAAAAATTACCGTGCCGTCTGGTAAAGTGGGTTCAATTGTCTAGCACCAGAAAAATTCCGGTGCTGCATAGTAAAAATTCCGGTAACGCACAATAAAAGCTTGATCCCTGACTGTTTTCTATTACATGATAAATTTCATTCAATAGTTAAAAATGAGTAAACATTGTCATTCAGCATATCATCCTATTAATTTTATTTTAACCTCTCCTCCATATCCTCTCTCCCATATTAAAAGCGGAATGCGCGGCAAACGTATGTGGAACGTTTGACAGGCCAATGTATATCTACAGCGTTATACACCTCATGAAGCGAAAATAAAGGGCACTTATTTTATTTCTTAACCGTTTTATCACAACACTAATTAATATTTCACTGAATTGATATTATGAAAAACATTAACCTGGGGTTTCAGTAAGGAGATATGTGAGAGAGGAGGCTAGAGGAGGCGACGGAATAAATCATCTGGTCACGTTGAGTCGATGTTCGTGGTTGCGGAGGGGGGACGAAGAGTACCGAAATCTTACGAATGCGCGATCGGGTCCTAGGATTCTGGTAGAGCACCGGAAAAATTTGCCAGTCAGTGTCATAATTTTTCTCGTATTTCTCGTAAAAATTCACTGTCGCTTCGATTTTACCGTGCTGCACAAGAATTTTTCCCCACATTTATCCGAAAAATGACTCGTGCAACAGTACTTTTTCCTACTCTTTGCGGTACATTTGGCCTGGAAAGACCATCTGAACCAACTTTACTGTGCGGGCACGGTAATTTTTCTCGTACATTTCTTTCCGTGTAGTAATTCGTAAATTTCATGTGGAAATGCGAGAAAAATCCCATAATTTACATAAATTTTTTTGATTTTGATTTTATTTTCTTCAATTTTTTGTGATTTCCACTGAATAGTTGAACTAAAATATTTAATTTCCATCGATTATTCCATAAAGTTTCACCAATACTCCTTTATTTTGGACGATCTTAACGAATTCTCGAAAACTTTGGCGAAGAATTTCCCTCCGTATGCTCAGAAAATCAGGACTGGATTAATGTTCCAACACTGGAAATACTGATGATGGTTGCGGTCGAAGGGGGAGCGAGAAGCGTCGTGAGAGAGAACTGGGGCTTGCTAAGTAAGCTTGAGCGCATGATTAATAAATTATTATACACCCGAGACGTTAATTACTTGTGGAGCCGTCACGAGATTGATACACGGAGGGCGATGCGCGTTTACCCAGTGTATACACGGCGCTCCAGTGCGATGGTGTATACACTCCGGAAGGCGGAAGAAATTTCTAATTACACACGTTGGAGGGGGGTAAAAAATTAACCAGAAGTGAAGGTGAAAAAGGAGTTATCGAGTCAATCGATTATCCAATCTGGGGTTTCGATCAACAATGGGGTACAGGACGTATCGATTTTCTTCACAAAATTATTTCAAAAGTTCTACACTGCAAGAACTAGTGGCTTCAAGACGACTTAAGGAGAAATGGAACCCATTTGTTTATATAAACTTTCAGAATTTTGTTTTCTTCTACAATTATCAATTTTTATTAATATTTTCCGGGAGAAAATTGATTGTTTATAAATTATTTATAGAAAATGCTCGGAATATTTTCAAAAATTATACTTTTCAAAAGATTTCATCAATCTCCCTGCAAATTAAACTTTCTAATTTTTATTTCAGATTGTTTAAAGTTTTTGCAACGGTTCAAATTCACCCCTGCTAATTTTGGATAATAAAATCATTGTAAAATCAATCATTGTAGAATGGCATTTCACTGGAGAAAAAATAGCCAAAGTACTTGAATATCCTTAAAATGCAAGTAACTAAATTAAGACATTTTTTCTGTTTTAATTCACGACACATGATGTCTACTAAAAAACAAATGAGACATTATAATTTTACCTACAGTGTTTAGAATGCACCAGTGCATCAATTTAATCAATCATTGAATAAGTTCCGTGAAGCAATAATCACCTAATTATAACTACAAAAGCAATCAAGAATTTCATCACTCTCCTTTCACTGACGGAACCCCCATCGCTTCACTCCAGTCACTGTTGTCACAAAATTGTTAAAAATCGATTCAATCAAACCGCAGAATATCTATAAAAATCCGCCCACAAGCGAGAGAATTCTAACCCCCAAACTTGATACAGTTTTCCCCTTTCGCTGACGAATAAAATAAAACGAAAAAATCCATCTACGTATTACTTATCCGAAAAAATTCCGCGAATCTCGTAAAACCAGTGGCTTTTACGAGGCAACTTTCCGGGCCCTGACTGGAATTGACATTTTTCCAAGAGCTAATATATTTTGCAACGCGCCAACTTCGTCAAAGGTTAGAGTACATCCACATAGTTGAATTTTCAACCAAAAATGCGACTAAAATTCATAAAATTCTCTGTTCCACTGCCGTGTAAATTAAATCACAAAACTTTTACGCCCTGAAAATAATAAAAGCTACATATATTGACAAGCAACTGGGGTTTTACAGCCCCCATTAAACTCCCTTCGTTCAGACCCCCCCCCCTCGCCATGGCACCACCGGAGAAATCGATATTACACGAAACATAATCATAAAATGCAGCAAAGTTTTGGGTGCCCCATTTGGATTATACGAAAGGAGGTGGAAATTGTCGAGAGGGTTCACGGTAATAGTGAGTCTCCAGATTCTACTTTCCTCAACGGTTGAGCTACAATAACCCACACACACACGCCTGAAGATCGGGTTATCCACCCGCACAACCCGTTAACTCCCATTGGGTACACTTTATATAGTTTATCGTTGGAGCGTTAAGTAGCCAGGGTGAAAACCCGAGTGGATAAAATTAGCCAGTGAATTGACTTCTCTCAGTGCCTTTGGGCACTGCTAGGCGCCAAGAGGATCGTTCATCTTGCTTATGGACCAGGTCATACATGATTCAGTGATGGCGTCTCATAACTCACTCACCCGAGCCCTCTGAAACCCCTCAAAAAAACATGCTCAAAGATAACAAAATAAGAAAAATCAAGAGCGGAGAGTGCAGCAGCTGAAACCTAAACTTAACTTCAGCGACATAGTATCCAGTTGTGATTATTTGAATTCAAATCGGAGAGGAAGGAGATTGCGATGGGAGAAATTATGCATTCGCACCACATGGAGATCAATATTTGAAAATTTTTCTGTTCGTTACAACACAGTTTTTTTGGAAATCGATAATTGAATAAAATAATGAACGCATGAGTTTATTAATAAATTAATAAACTCATGGAAATTTTCTAATCGTACGTTTATTAGCATTAGATAAAGGATTAATTCGAAATGAATGAAGGATTATTAAATGTCTAGAATGAGAGAGAAACAGACAAGTTCTCAAACAAGTATTGTTAGATTCGAATTTGAAAGTTTCAAACATGAATAATTGCTGTGCATTCAATAACAACGAAATATTTTATCCATTTTGGATCAAGAGAACATTTATTTACATAAAAAAAACATCTATTTCATCTGAATAAAGGTCAAAATTAAGTTTGAACAGAAGCTTCATTATTATTGCATCTAAAATAAGTTTATCTAATTCAAATGAAGCTGAAACTAGCAAAAGATTCGCCAGCGGAAGTTGCGATTCAAGTATTCAGGCATTTTTAATCCATGCGTAAACTCCCCTAAATTTAATTTCCAAATAAACTTGCTAATTTATCTCTTTACACATGCACACATTTGTGCATTAATTCTCCCCAAATCACATGAATCCCCATCCCGTCTAAAAATCGACTAGCAATGCATATTGAAATTCAAAGAGGTAGGAAAACCACTCGGATTTCACCCGGTGGAAAGAGCCATAAATCGGAAACCCGACGACCATTCCGACGACCTCCTGCATCATCACGAAAACGTACAGTTGAATACTATCACGGATGAGGTACATACCCGGCAAAAAACGAGAAATAATGGTACGACTAAGGGGGGTGAAAAAAAAGAAACCAAAAATGGCAGGGCGGGACACGATAACCGAGTCATCCAGGTCAAAAGAGCTGGCGAATGGGTTTGTGTTCCTTTCGTTATACCATCACGTTTTCTGGTCTTTTATCTTTCCTCGTCCCCCCCCCCCCCGATTCACATACGCAAACAACACGCACACATGTGCAACTCACCCCGTAGTCACCATGATTTTCCCGGAGAGAACTTGGCACTCCCACCCAATGTCTCAAAACGCTTCTGTTTTTTACTCGCTTTCCGGTCCGTCTCATTGCGCCGCATTAGCACGCGGAACCGCGCCGACGAGCCGTGAGATCTCTTCCTCCACCAATTTTCATCACGGCAATTAACCGTCAACAGTCATCACGCATCCCCACATCAAATTGTCCATATTATTTTGCTAGAACCGGAGAGGACGTCTTAATTGCTTTAAAAATATTAACTCAACTCCCTTTCGGCTGCGAGCGAGAGTGGCGCCACCACCAGCGATCAAAGAGAACGCGAAAATTGTCATGGGGCAGGAGGGGGGAACCTGATGAATATCCGTTACGATCCAATCATCCGATGCACCTGCTTCCCTAAATAAATATAAACCCACGCGGCTTTTTCAGCATGAAATTCATTGCACCTCGTCCCTCGATCCAAGACTCGATGTTTCACATTTGGATTTTTATTGTTTATCATCAACGGTGAATTAGCTCAATGCATGTAACCCATGTGTATAATCACCGGTATATGGTTATCGTTTGTTTGTTGGAAAAAGGGAGCGCACGGGCGTCATAAAAAGTGAGTCATCAGCCCCATTGGTTCACTCCCCCCCAACGATTAGTCGTAATTTGAGTCAAGTAGCCAAATAGTCGGGAATTCACGTTGATTGAGCGAAATGGGTAACAAGTGGCGGTGTAAGCGTTTGCATTTTTCATTCCTTTTTTATCTTTCTCCTTATCTCGTCTCATCTTGTTCACGTGATGTAGCTCATTCTCACAGCATTAATTATTATCACTCGGAGACATTTTATGTTGAGAGAGATGTACTGAGGCCGTGTCAACAGTTGGTTATTACTCATTGACGGGTATTATTCACATACGTCAATTCGTTTGCCTGAATAATAGCATCCATCACTTGTGAGAAGAGTCCAAAGTACGCCACTCGATATTTTTCTCCATCCTTCTTGGTTCCAGCGTCATGCGCCGGCACATGTCCACTCCTTTCATCATTCTGAATTGAGGACAAAAGGAATTACGACATCGGGAGGGAGAGAGAGAACACAAGTGGGCAACGGATTGAAGTTGTCCGTGGGTTATTGTCTAGATGGAATGGTAAGAGGATGATGTCAACGAATCAATGCAGGGAAGTATGTCACAGGAACTCGAGGGGGAGGAGTGGTTGAGTCCAATGCGTGGATCGATGCTCAGTATTTTCTGGTGTGGCGTGTGCGAAGGGTTTGGAGAGCTTTAGCGAATCAACTCTGATTATGACAAACGATTTTGGAAGTTGTAGGAAAACATGTGGAAGACAAGCTGCAAGAGGTTCCACAATAATTTGGAAAAGGGTTTGAGCAATTAGAGCAAGCTAACTGAGATGATGCAAACTAATATTGCAGCAAGGAAGAAAACCCTGTTGGAACAAGCAGATGAAAGCAAGACGGATTTGGACAGTCGGAGCAAGCTAACTCTGATTAGAAATGATCTTGAACCTTGAAGAACGAGCAAGCGAGAAGGGTTTGAATAATTGGAGTAAGCTAACTGACATGATGCAAATCAATGCTGTTGTGGTGTGCTGAGAGCCTTGTTGGAACAAGCAGATGAATGTGAGAAGGATTTGGACAATCGGAGCAAGCTAACTGTGATGATGACAAACGATTTTGAGACCTGACGGAAAGCATCTAGAAGACAATTGTGATAATATCCATTACAGCTGCAAGATCTTCACCACAGGAGCTGAAGAAACCTTAATGAGATCACCCAATAGTCCTGCAGAACTCATGAAGAAGTTTGAGGTCTTCCTGGAGTATCTGGTCAACCAATGCTCCAAATAGTGCGACGCCACTGAAACTTATTTACCCTGTTTAAAATGAGCAGCCGTCCCATTATACATCGCGCACAGCACAGGCTCCCCCAGCACATTAAAGCCACGAGTACTCCCATGTGTGTGAGTACTTTTGCGGCCTCAGATTGCTGGCTCACACGGATATAATGGCGCGTCTTATACACAGTGGTCAGCCATAGAAAATGAGAGAAAAAATAAAGAAAAAGAGTACGAGGAAATCCACTCTTGGGCTACCCGAAGATCATTGCCTGGGTGTATATGCCGTATAGTCGTGGTAAAAGAGCAGAGAAGAGTCGCGAGGAGAGTCCGCTGTAGCAGAGCAAACCTGGGGAGAAGCTATCACTGCATCTCCTCATTACCATAACTAGTTTCTTGGCCTTTGCTGTCCCTCTCTGCTCCACTTTGTGTCGACTCCTGGCGTCTCGCAGTTGCCCTCCTCCTCACCCCCTTCGCCCCCTGATCGCCCGCCGGCGGACCTGAACCCGTGTATCATTCTTCGGATATACATTCAGCCAACCAATGCTCCGAGACTGTCATAAGAAGCCGCAAGTTCTTTTCATCTTTCTCACATTCAATTTTTATTCTCAATCCACGACTAAAAACCCCCACGAGAATTTATTGCTCCAGTTTGACACTGGATTTTAATAATGCGAACGAGTTTATTTTTTAAAGGACAAATTAACCATGTACTTCTTGTTTGAATACCACAGCAAATTGTCTGTTCAACCTATCTGATCCTCTTAATGATCAACTCGTGGAGATTTTAAGATGTTGCGATTTAAAATTCAAAATCCACTTGAAACCAGTTTTTAAAATGCAAACGATTATTTTTCGTTGCCAACTGTGCCAAGTTGAAGTTCATGTATTTGTGAAGGTGCAGTGAGTCAGGTTGGAGTGAATTTATGGATCCAGTGGAAAGCCACTGGCATTCTCGTGGTCCAGTGGAGAATTCGCCAGCCAAATAATCAAGCACCCCCGCTGGAAATTGGAACTCCAGTCGGCGAAACAGATGAATGACTGGAGTGGGCCATTGTGAAGGGGGTCACATCTATTTGTCTATCGATCCCACCTTCCCGGTGCCTCCTTTATCCTCTTTTTTTTTCATTCAAACCCCTCAAGGTTCTCTCATTTTTTCACGTGACTTCCACTCGGTGCCAAGGCACGAGGATCGTTGGTCGGGAGATTCGTGGGTTCGATAGCGAATCCCCGTGGAAACTTGTACATTTTTGCTACCCCCCCTCCCCCCCAACCCAATCCAAAGAGAACGAGGGAGTTTTGCGAGTTGAAGCCACATCCCGAGTTTCTCTCATCCCTCCAACACATTCATGCTGTTTTTTCTTCTTTTCTATTTCATTCTGCTCTTTGTTTTTCTCGGGGTGTGCAAGGTGCTTTACCAAGTACTTTAGGAGCATTGACGCTGTGGATGAGAGTGACGAGGGTATAAGAGAGAGGGAAAAATACAAGTGGAAAAAAACGTAGAGAAAGTGGTTGGGTTGAGGATGCGGGTTGGAGTGGCTCGGTGAAGAGGGTAGTGACCGTGGAGATCAGCGAAGTAGACGGGGGAAATACGCGGAGGGGTGAGAGGGAGAGATTGGAGTATACGAAATGGTGAGAGAGGGAGAATAAAACTCTGTGCTGACTTGGCAGAGTCTTTACACCGGTGCTACAGGGGGTTGGTGATATGGAACCCTGAGAATGGTGGGTCAGAGGAAAAAGATTGGTCGATGAGAGGAACTCCGGAATCCTACTACATATGTAGACAATTCAAAGGCTGAAACTAAGTCCCTTGAACGTCTGTATGTGTTTCGAGTTTGTGGTAAAAGGATCCTCTCTTTTCGTGAGGAGTGTCCCCATGGTTGTCCGCCCAATGGCTCTCGCTTCTCGGCCCTCCAGATCGTAGACTCTGGGAAAGAGGATCGAGCAAGCCACTGTCTCCCTCGGGGGAAAACTCTACGTCCTAAGCTGGGTCGTTAAAAGCTCGCAGATTTGATCCTTTGCGTCTCTCCGCATTTCCAACCGCATCCCGAGTACAACCACTTCCCTCAAAACCATACTTTCCAACCCTTTACTTTTCTCATGCATCTCTCGCAACTTCACTTTCTCCAGGAGTTTTTTTTCTACCGGAATTTTTTTTTTTCAAATTTACCCTCGTCTCAATGCTTTCATGAACCTTCATGCTCAACTCGCCTGCACGTTCACCACAATTTTCTACCTGAGTGAATGAAACCTTCCCTGTTTTTCTTGTCACTTGTGGGGAGAAGTGTGTGGATGCCGGTAGCACGCGCAGCTTCCAACATTCATTTCTTTTTTTCGTTTCCCGATTTCCGAGCTTTTATTTGCCCTTTTTTTTATCACTCATCAGGTGATTCTGTCCTAATCCACCTTGAGTTTCTCTCAACTGTTCATGAAGATTCCGGCGGGGAAGATCTACCTCTCGGGCAATAATAAAGTCTCTCTGGTGCAAGCTTGTTTCCGTGGGAAATGGAATTTTGCGAGTGAAGTACACGGATGGAGATGAAAAACGATAAAAACCTGAGAAAATGTGGATCGATTGGTATTGAGAGGTGTATAAAAGTGGAGAATCCAGGCCGGAACAAGTCATTCGAGTTTTCTATATCCCCTCCACCCCTGCTACCTCCTTGGTCTTCGAGTATACCTTCGAGTGCAGTTACCAACGTTGAAGATAGCAATCATTAAACGTTTCAACTCATCTACCAATCTGCGGTTGCATCTAGGACCCCTCCATCAGGCGTCTTTCCTTCCTCTAACCTAGAGGATAATACCATTCGTAATCGCTCAATTTCGCTCAGAAAACTTTCAGTATCAATTTAATCATCAAAAACACTGCCGGAGAGAGGAAAAATGGCTCACCCTTGCTTGATTTGTGAGAGGTGTGAAATATATGGGGATTGGGTTGAGTGTGATCTGTTGGCTTATCAGTTTTGGTCGCACGTATACGATAACAGAAAACGAAATAGCGCCAGAATGATGCACGTGACATCCGGACAAAGATACGGGGATGACACATGTCCATGCTGATACAGTCATTCCAAAACTACCGTACCTCATCTCCAATCCCCTTCAGTTCCTCCAATTTTACGATTCAAATCGGACATTATCCACCTCGATAAATTCATCCCAACTCGGGGGGTAAAAGAGTTATCCGTAGAGAGGAAAAACGAGGTACTTTTAACTGGACCAATGAAAATTATATACTTCTCGCTGGCTACCCAGAGGAAAGCCTTCCAGCGTTCCAATGCACAATGGAACAGTGAGTAACTCCACCAGTATCACTTCTTGCTGACGGCGATTGTACGATTAAATATCGATTTCCATTAAAACTAAACGAGCCTTTCCCGCCCGCGCGACATCATTCAAATTAATTTGCGCACACAGGAATACCGTGGCCCCTCACCTGGCCATTTTTTTTTTGGCCTCCTTTTTTCATCAGAGTCCAGTAATGCGCGTGAATTGTTTCACTTTCCCCATGGCAACCCGGGTTAACGCAAACGTATCGTACGTGATATAATCAAAGGAGTGGAAATTTTAGGAACACTATGACAATGATACCATGTTGATCTTCAATCTGGGGTTCACAATCCAGGAATAATCGTTTGTTCGGGTAAAAATTTATTCAGTTGAATTTATAGGAGATTACTCTTGATATTTCAAATGAAATGTCTTGCAATTTTTTATTAGTCATGAAATTAAGCAGAGGAATATTCACGGGAAGAAAAGAAATCATTCACTTTGATTTTATCAACCAGAAGGGAAAACGAATAATGACAACAAAACGTTACATTAATTTTTCAGGTTCACACAACCATGAATGATAGAGAATAATGAAAATTAAAAAACCCAATTTCGTTGAATTTCCAAAATGTCAAATAGACAAAATTGAAAATTCCCACGCTGTCGTTGCTTAAAGTTAAAAAATAAATCCAACCGTAAAGTTATCAGTTCGACTAGCCCGCTCTATTTGAAAAAAACTCATAGAATATTAATTGAAATGCCTCAAAGGGCGCTTCCCCCCATGATCACTCTCCTTCATAGCTGCGGTAACATAACCAATGAATTCTAGACGTGAGTGGGTATGTGGTCCCAGTGGAGCACTTTTTCACAACCGCATGTATGAGAGTTTGGACAGTATCAGGGGCCCTGATCGAGGCGAAAGCAGTCCTGGTGGTCAGTTCCCAGCGTGCAGAAAAAAAATTCACGCAGAGAGAGAGAGAGAGGGGGATCCCCTAATATCGATCTATATTCAAGTAATGGGTTACGATCCATCATTCACTCGTTCCACTAGCCCCTATCCAAACCGTATTCCCTTTGTGCCACCACAGGGCATGCTTTGCTCTTGCCCCCCCCCCCCCCCCCCC
>NW_021680455.1:548321-560558 GCF_001412515.2 Diachasma alloeum | reverse complement strand
TTCCCCCCCCCCCCCCGACCTTCTTATTTTATTGTTCCTGAAGATTGGTTTCCCCTTTTGCCCCTGCTCATGTGGGACGTTGGCTATATGCCTCCAGACGTCGAGTAATGCAATCCACGAGGGGTCTCGAGGCCGCTATTGCAACGCGTCCAAAGATGTAAACTATATTGGCATACCGGTTTATGATAGCATAAAAGAGCAATGACGCAGGAATGAAGTTGTAGAATGGTAGATGGCGTGAGTAACCTGATTCCAGAGTGATATGATGCTCCCTGGTTTTTGAAGAGTTATGCTACTTGTTGGATTTCAAAAGTTTTCAGCTCCAGCCACCGGTGCTTCTCTTATTTTTTTTCTCATCCAGGTGTCGAGATCGTAAAATTTATGTCCCAACATGGTACTTAAACCTCGTACATCTCTCCAAGTTTGACACAGTACCATTACAAATGTTCCACGATTACTTGCAACTTTTGCCGGAGGTGACTCTCCTACGCCTCCCGGAAGTGATCGATACTGCAAGTTGAGTTTGGAGATTGAACGCTGGGGGATGGTGCATACTGCCAGATCGAGCGTGTTATGGAATGACACTGGAATGGGCTGATCCTGTGGAAAATTCATTCAGCTCGCCTCTACCTTTGGTTGTAATAAAGTCAACAGGAAGATGTATGCTTCATAAGATTCTATGGGGGCATTCAATGGGGGTTTTGTTGGGTACACGCTGGCCAGTTATGTTACAATATGTATCACGTGCGGCCCGCTGATTCGCATTAACATATAACCAGTCTTAACGAGAACCAGGGGCACACCTCGAGGGACAGGAGAGAGAGAGAGAGAAAGAGAGAGAGAGCGCAGAACAACGTGGGCAGCGAGCGAGTGAAAGATACGGGGATACGACAATCATGAGTCTCTGTACTCTTCAGCTCTCGTTGTTGTACATTCTTTATATTTATCTAATTTTTATTTGTCGGTGGTTAATTTGAAACGACGGAACCGGTTGCAGTTGGTGAACATTCCTTTTCGTTGAAAATAGGGGGAGAGGACAAATGGAATCTCAGGGCTTTTTTTGGGGAATCAATTTGAATGATGCTGAGGTAAATGTTTAATATATTTTAATAATTTTGATAGTTCTAGGAGGCCTTTGAGAGTGAAATATCATTGGAGTAATTATTTTAGTTAATGAGGAAAGTTATAGATGGCAGGAAACAGTGATGGCCCGGCAATTGAAAGAGAAAAAACCTCAGTGGTCAGATCCTTGATGCAGCAGTTAGACTTGTGGATACGTCTAGGTTATGGTCGAACTATTGTTAATGGGTCAGTCGTCATCTAGATGTGGCGTTAAGCCTAACTGCTACATAAAGGCTGCAGCCGCTTAGAATTTTTTCAATTTTATCGATCGACACGAATCGAATTTTTCAAAAAATATCCGAATGTTCTAGAAAATCCGAGAATTTTCTCAAATTTTCTGTAAACCCGGAGTAACTTTTCACGTTTACCGATGGTTATTCAGCAGAAAATCATAATTATGATTCATTTAATTATGGCTTCACATTCTGATATCCGAACCGAAACCCCCGGCTTTCAACCAATAATTAAAAAAAGAATGGTAAATTTTCGTTGAAAATTCCCCGACTCTTCTCTCTATGTATGCTCTAAACACTGTTCATTACCCATCACATTCTAAAATCAGAAATGAATCTCCTGGCCACAATGTAATTAGCTACCTTCAAAATCCTCCAGGATTTTCCTCTCTGAAAATACCAGCTAATCCCCCGGTGATGTAAATTCCCATGCGTAAACTTTGCCATTTGTGTAAACCACGGAAGTGAGAGTAATTGGAACTCACGTCGGTTAGATTGCTTCAGGTTGGGGCTCATCTATCTCCCGTTTATGCATAAACTCATGTGTTTCAACTCCACTGCATAGAATACCCCAGTGGTTGGTTCAACAGTACAAAAGATTAAAAAAAAAAAAAAATAAACAAGTGGAGTCATCATCTCCGGGCGCTCACTGCCGGAGATATTTCACCTGAGAGACTGTTTCTTGTACCATCAAGACACGTGAAACAATCATCACGAGGGCTTCAATTCCCATTTCTTGAAACAATTTTAAACGTTCTTTTTGCCGCTGAGAACGAGCACTCGGCTTTTAGGGGAAGATTAATTATTTCACTGGGCGATTACTCTCCACGTTCTCTTCTTTTCCAAAAACCAGGCTGAAACTTGCATACCATTTAAGCATACCAGAAATTTTTAACGCAAGAACACCGATTCCCCGTTTCTTTCATTTATTTTTCCCTCCCTCTGTTTTTTTTAATCGTATCCTGTTGAACTTTCGCCAGGTTCTACGTTTTGTCTGGACATATCTCATTGTCTTTTCCAACCCACTGGTGGTGTAGTTTTTTGTCATCCAGTACAACGGAAATGGGGCCATGGAATTTCGGGGCCAAAGCAAACGTGGTGAATGCAGACGAGTATCCTTGGAAAACCAGTAAGTTACAGCATATAAAGCATGAAAACTATGCCCCCTTGTGTCCACAAAATGAGCAATGAAGTGCCCATATTTTCTCATCGAGCGGCAATCTTCCAGGGGAAATAAATTACTAAACCGCTCCCATCGAGATCATCAAAGGACCATTTCAATCCGATAAATATCAGCCTCAATCTCCATGATTATTTCCCAAGATTTAAACCGACTGAATATCCTCCGTTGAAGGAAGAATAACTATCTACCCCGCAAAAAGTCCTTTTTAAAGCTGGAGTTAACGCGAGAGAGTCTGTTATTTTTACCTCCATTTTTCCTCAGCTACCTTTTTTTTTCATCTGGCAAGCGTGAAAGGTAGAGGGAAAAAATTCACCGGACTATTCCAGTGGAAGTACAAGAAAATTAAACGCTGCGCATGGACGTATGTACTCAATCTCCTCTACATAACATTGAGTTACTCTACAGTGAATGTCTACTTGCGTTTGAAAATACTCGAAGCCAGTCATCCATAGTGCTGTATTTCTCTATAACCACGAGAAGAAGTAAAGATGCAGGAAGAAAGAATAGTTGTGGTATCCTTAGGGCAGTCTGGTTTCTGAGATTACGATCATAACGAAAAAGCTTCTCTCATTTTAACGCCCGGCCATCGGTCTACCCGACCTAGGAGCCTGTTGTGCACCAGAGAGCGATGTCCTTCGCCAGAAAGAGGAAGCAAAAGTAAAGACGAGAAAAGTTGAGAGGGAATGTCTGGTAGATGGAGTATATGAGACATCAGAAGAGAGCAATGCCGCACACTGTTGCCACTGCGACTGAGGCATGCATTATGGAACGGGCGTGCAGCGATTCTGCTGGAAAAATTGCGGACACGCGAGATGAACGCGATCTGCAGTCTGACTACCAACGTTACGACCTACTCGCCCTTCTTTCTTCACTTTTTTCCATCATTCCTCCCTGTGTACTCCTAACCTACCACTTGGTACTAAGCCACGGGTTACTCCGTCCCACCTCTCGAGTTTCCAACGACAGCCAGGCGACTAGAGAAATATGATCAAAGAAGGAAAAAAAAATGAAAGAGGATGAAATGGAAAAAAGGACAATAGAGCGGATTGCTTTCCAGCATCTCCGTGTCTTCACTGAGTGTGGTTTCAATTTTGTTATAAGAAAATTCAGATATTCCGGAGATATTCCCCCCGGTACGGATACCTTTATTTCTCCTGCAGTGAATCCAACTTCAGTCGCAAATCCAATCGATCAGCGGTTGCATTTATAAAGGGGGAATAAGAAGGAGAATGTTTTATGTACAAATCCGAGATTGGTTTGTGCAACAGAGTATTCAATACTGGAGTGAGGATTTATTCGGGGATTATGATGAAGCGGAGTGTCGTTGAAAAAAAAGAAAGAATTGAAGAGAGTGCGTAATGACAGGGCGCTGGAAGATCTCAATCTCTGTATCGGGATTGATAACTAGCCGATTCACTGATCGAAACTGGACACCCGTTACTTAGTAACTCAAGTACTATCATTACAGGCTTCTTTTCGGAGTTCAGCTTCTGCCGTCATTATAATATTCGTAACCGGTAGTCGACGGTAGCGCGTAGAAGGCAAGCATCGAAAATTCCTCAAGTGCCTTTTGCGAAATAACATGAGCAACTAATTTCGCGAGTTTTATTAATTTCATTACTTCGTCTTTTTGGCGGAGGACTTTACCAAGGGCTATACGTGCTCAACGGGTCCACAGCCAAGCCCATAATTCAGATCGGCGGGGGGAAGAAGCTCCAGAGAAGGATCTCGAGGCTGGGTCAAGAACGTACTCCATCCTCAACGAAAGCCAGTTGAATTTTCGTTGGTTTCGCTGGCACATGTGTATTCAAACTTTCGTGACATTTCGTCACGTATTTCAAAAGCAGAGTACTCACCTGAAGATGAACCTGGCCGTTGTTATCGACCCAACCGATGACCATGTCTGCACCAACATACCTGTCGTCTCTCGTGAAACCAAGACCCACGTATCCCTGGGTCTTAACTTGTACCTCGAATACAATGTCTTTCTCTCCCGGTGTCCAGAGTACCAGGAAGTTGTTGTCCAACACAGCGCTATTCTTCCACTCGAGGGACGTGACAACGTTCACAAGAGGTAGGAGGGCCAAAATGAGACGGTATCCCACAAAGGCATTCATTTTGCTGGTTAGCTTTTATGTTACACACTCAGCATCTGCAACAGAAACGGATTGAATTTAGTGAAATTGAATGAAATTTTGGAGGAGTGAAAAATCAAGTCTGGGGTCACATGCTGGAAATCTAATTTCCAAGAAACTTTTCCTTTTGCTCATTATGTGGTTGGGGTTTGCGGTGGGAAAAGGGGATTTTGCGGGAAAATGTTGCCTTGATTGGTAATTCAGTTTCACGTGGAATACACTAGAAAGACTATAGTGTTGCATGGAAGGAGTCAATCATTTTTTCAATGATAATTTGGATTACGTTAAAAATGACGGTGAATAATTCCGCAGAATAATATTTGAAGGTTTTGTGCTCCCAATTCATTTAGAACTCCAGTAAATTGGAAGTAAACGGATAAGTCACCGTCTTACGGTTCCATGTCTTAATAGGATTAATGTCTTGTCTATCAAACGTCTCATTCCAAAACATTAAAAATTTCAGTCATCACGAAGTTACAGATATTTTTATCTGTAATGTCTTGAATTGAGACGCCTTGAAGACACTAGTCTTCACAATATAATGAACTCATTTCTCATTTTTACCACTTTAGAGAAAATGATGAACCATAAAATAATGATTTTTCACATCCCTAAATAAGTGATCAACTTAAAGATGATGACCTCGCGTGCTGAGGATATTATATCCCCTACAACCTTCAACCATGTACCGAGAGTAACCAGAGTATCCGGCAATCTGGGTAGCAATCGATTCAATTAACAGTAATGGCGGTGTAATGCTGGAAGAGGCAGAAGTGGAAATAGAGAGGGATTTTGATGCATTGATGGTCGCAACTGTCGAGTTGAAATTGTCGGACCGTGATGCCAGAGGCGTCAACTAGAAAATCAGAGGGAGATAGGAAGGGTTTGAAGCGCGTGATAAAGAGACGAGGCGCAAGTTTGGCAAAGATCAAACGTTTCAGAAGGGGGGGAAAGGGGGTACAAAGATGGCGCTGGTTAACGCCAAGAGAATGAGGGGATTTGATTTGTGGGGTGTCGATTCAGTCGATTGCTTCCAAATTGCGTTCTCAACAGACTGATGGAATTTCGAGTGTTTTATCTCTCCATTTTATTTGACCATCTCTCCATCCTGATGACCCAATTTTTCCCTGAATTACAACTGCCTGTCTGCTTGTAATGATTCAATTAAGCTAAAGTCCATTCAACCTGACTCTATCCTGAAATTAAATTGGAATGGAAAAATAATCGGAGTCCGGAAATCAAGCCGTCGTAGGTGAGGAGAGACGACTTGCGGGTTGAGAACGTGATGACCAGAAATGTCGAATCAAAGCCGTAGATCGGTGTGAGAAGTTCGCGCGTCCAGCGATTGGACGTACCCGAGGATTTAGAAAAGGGATCGTTAGTAGATGACGTGACAACGTGGAAGATGCTAGTCCTCCACCGAGACACTGGCCACGTCAATTAGGAACAAAGACTCTTACCCTCGTGCAAAAGCGAAGGAGACTTATATCCCTCCGTGGATTTAGCTTCTTCACATCTTCCATTTCCCCGTAAAGTTTTCCTGGCATTCGAAAATGGAGTGACAAGGAGAGCCCGAGAGAAAGAGGTTAACGAACAAATATCACTGGGCACCGTAGGATTGACGCTAATCGGCAGAGTTATCCATCAGTTTGAACGACTATCTGTCGAATTGAAGGAGAAAAACGAGGGGTGGTAGGAGGGAAAAAGGTTCACTTGTTGAGAAGTTCAGTGGGACCAATTAACAATCCAGACATTGAGGATTGGCGTGGCACAATTCTAAGTGTCTCCTCGACTCCCTCACCAGGTACACCTTGATTGGCTGAGGAGTGACGTAATGGACAACGGATGAGGTACTCAACAAAAGATTAATGAGTCGGGGAGGGGCTTTTGTCTCTCAACAATGTATTCTTCAATTTCTCCGAGTTGTCCATCAAATTTTCGTACATCTTGACTTTTATTATAGACATTTTCCAAGCCTCAATCCTCTTTTCAGTTCACTTCAGTGCACACTGGGCGCTCCGCCAGCCCTTACCGTAAACTCTCAACGACCCAGTTTTGCGGTTTTCGACCGTTTCTAAAATGACCGGCTGTACAACTTCCAGCCTTCTGCCTCTTGTTCTCCCTCCGCGCCCGCCAAACGTTCGCAATCACAGTATTCATAATGCCAACGAGTTGGTGCAGTGTCAGAAGAAGAACGTGGAGAGAAAAAAAAATGGGGATGAAATTCAACGTCTCTCCGGGGCAACTCCATGGTGGACCGCGAAAAGACGATGTACGAGGAAAGTAATGTAGCCTCCTCTCTTCTTCGGTCAGAGTTGTGAGAAAGATAAACTTGAAAAGTTAAAAGTGACTTTTTCCCGGTGAAGAAGAAGAAGAAGAAGAGTGAAAATGCTCAGCGGATCGCGGAAGCCTCGCAAACGAAGCGAGTGGAGGGGAAAAAGAAGACGAAGAAGTTGGGCATCGAGAAGGTATATGCGAGAGAGCAAGCTATCAGAGAGAAGAATACCGTTGGTGTGCAGTTTATTTGGCAGCCCGGACTAGAAGAGGCGGGAAATATTCAAAAATACCCGTTGGAGGGGTAAAAAAGAAATAAATAGAGGCGTTTGGTGGAAGTGAGGCAGGAGCCAAGCTTCGCACCGTTTGGTTAAATTTATTCGTTCACGGGCTCTCGCTCTACTGGAGTCGTTATTTATGATTAATTTCCATTTTACGGACAGTGGTTGAAATATTGCGAATACATTGCGATAAATTTATTTCCACCTCTACCCAAAAGGTACAGCAGAATGAAAAATCATATGTCGTATCGGTATAAAACTGAGATATTAAGACAACAAAATTATTTATCACCAGCTGTTAAACTGTTTTACCGGTTGAATTACTCACTGGAGTTATGCCTAATTATCCCTCAATGGAACACAACATGACGGTGGGAGAAGTAAAATTAGTGCATAATGAAGGCATCTATGCGAGAGTTACTGGGTACCAACTACTACGCTTTTATCGGGTATGCATAATAGGTTATTTAGCTCTGCTATTCGTGAGGTAATTTAAACTATTATCTGTAGCAGCCACTGTATGCTGGTGCATATAGTTTAAACCGTACAGATGTGCAACCACAGTGGATCTCTGTGTGTGATGAAAAACTTTTTTTCACCACTGACTCTTCTCCCATTCCTCGTGGAAGCTTTCACTGGTGTATTCATGATATCACGTGTGCATACCGCATTTTGAATTGACTCAGGAGTGGTGGCTCAAGTAGCTGGAATAAATTGATGGTAAATTGCCAGGGTACTTGATATTTTATAATTACTAACTGCTCTAATTATCCTGCGCTCTTCCTATTTTTCTTTTTATGAAGCGCACTGCAGACTTTTTGGACTGCTGTTTTGATGTATCAATTCTGATATAACCCTGTCATTTTAGAAGCAAAGGGACTAGAAATTTAGTATTCAGGAGAACAAAGGAGACCTTATTGTTTCAAAAGCAAAAGATTCTCAAAGAATGCATGCCACAAGGTCTTAACTTGAGACGGCAAAAACGACTGGACGGCAGGGATAGGCAATAATATTAGACTTTGACAATATTAAAAAGGGATTATCTCCTTATATTGTTCAAAGTTTGACTATATTTAACAAATTTAAGATATTATAGAATTTATTAGCTAAATTTTGCGATTGATGGTGAATAAAATATTTGATAATACTGAAATATAATTTTTTAGTTAACAAGCTAATTCTAACTTTAGGTACTTGATTTTCGATTATTTAAATAATCGTCAATCTTCCTACCTAAATTATTGGGTGATAGAATATTTCGAAATCTAAAGGTACAAATTGATGGTTACTTTAATATTTAAAATTTCTAAGATTTATGTTGAAAATGGACAACTTTACAATTTAACGGGAATTATCATATGTCTACCACTGCTTGACTGCGCTCTTCTTTCTACAACGCGAACAGCAGACTTTTTGGACTGTTGCTTTGATCTATTAATTCTGATATATAACATTGATGACTGTTGAAAAAAATTAATAAAGTATTTGGAAAAACAAAGAAGACATCCTAATTTCAAAACAAAAAACCCTCGATGAATGCATATCTCAACGCCCTAACTCGAGGCACTAAAAAAGACTTGAATTTCGTGACAGAAACGTCTTAAAAAAGTCAAAAAATGTCTTAATTTCAGTCACTAGATTTTCTCCCGTATAAAAAGGCAGTGGAATAGACAGAGATGAAGTTCCACTTCCCCTCGAAAAATGAGTTGTACCTCGACATTTTTCATTCTCACAACGCGGAGGAAGTTTCCGGGGGCTGGTGATCGTCCCCCACCCGTCATATCCTGATTGTATTCCATACATTACTCGCACTGCGCCAGGATGTTGAATTACCCAGCTATCTTCGAGAAGGGGGTGACCAGGGGACATTCAGCAACGGTCGCATATAATTAAGGCGGTCTTTTGGACACGCCCTCTCCTCTCCCGAATGACCCATTACGCACAGCAACACCACGCATATCACTTACACACTGCTGAGGGGGGGGCCTTGCGAGTGATTCCCCCTCGCGTTCATCAAAATGGCGTCGTTAAAAAGAGCCACCGGATTGGCGCAAGTCACTCAACCGTATTACCCCGACACTTGGTTAACCATTTCTCTTGCATGTGTGTTCGGCTTAATGAAAAAAAAGAGGGCTAGGGCATCAGGAAATTCACCGTGCTTGAGACAAGAGACAGCGAGGAAAGAAAAAAAAAAGTGAGATCGAGAGAGACGAAAGACACCTGCGGGAACGGAAGCAGAACGGGTCGAGCACGCACCCGTGAAGAGAAACGAGAAGGCCATCTGGATTGAGCGTAGGTAACCGCGGTAGCGGATCTGGAGAACAGAATATATATGTACAATCACTCGTCTCCATCGGTCTAGTGTGCGAGAGAATTTTCTGCAGTTGTTTTAACGGAAATCATTACTAAAAGCCATGAGAACGAGACTGCAGCAAAACCCATCAACTCCATTGTCTGATAACGTCAATTGAATCATTAATCTGTACTGTAACGACAATTATGAATACGACCGTGATCCAGAAAAGGAAAGGTTTATGAAAAATCTGATTAAAATAATCTAGGAATTGTTGCGCTGCTCCGTTCGCTCGTCTGAAGGTAAATTAATGGATTTGTCTGCACTGCGTGTTCCCTCCCTCCCCCCTTCCCCGCCAGCAATAAACCATTGGAAAAAAAACATCCATAGGAGCAGAATAATTCTTTTAATCCTTTAATGAACGCCAAAACGTTGAAAACTGCAAGCGAAAATGAAGGACGTAACCCACTTCTTTTCAAAATTAGTTGATTGAGATGAAGCTACCTCGAGTTTTTCTTTTGCATTAATACATCCGTCTCTCCCCTTCTATTTTCACCTTGCAGCATCCCAACTAAAACTGAATAGTTTGTGTTACTCATGTACATTTGCACGCAGGAAACAAGTTTTCGCTATAGAGTACAACCGGCAACAAGCACGAACGAGAAACTTTCGTAATTATCAATTAGCGGTCTCGGTCTGATCGTTTGGACAGTCCCTTTCCCTCTCTTGCCTGGAGGTTCAAAGTGAAACAGAGGCTTCTCAGTCAACAGCACACATGGGCAGCTCGGTGGGGGGCTGAAGGGGGGGGGGCTAGAAACCTCTAGTGACATTAGCTTAATTGGAACACCAGTCGAGGTGACAGTTTTGTGTTTACGTGAATACTGAGCGCTGGGACTGCGATCATAACAACGGACTCTAAGACTTTTAGTTCGTGTCGGTGATGCGAATCAAACGAATCGGAATGTATGCTAGGTGGTTCTTCCTGAATTCCCCCACCCCCGCCACCGGATGAGACAGACGGAAATGTAACTCTCTGTGTACACACGCCTTGTGTGTTACATAAACCTTGGTGAGTATCCTCAAGCAGGCATTGCACGTACGGTAAACACAAACCGACGATGCTCTCACTGTCCCAGCTAATTGCACAAGTACTACGGCGATGAACTATCCTACGAACATTCGTAACAAGTCTCGGGAGGGATACAGAGATATACCGGAAACGTGATCGAGCCGATGAGTCGAGAATTATTTGGGTGGAAGTGGTTCACTGGGTTAGCGATCGATGGGATTTCGTCGGGCTGAAGAAGGTTTCTCTTGTTTCGATTTGATATTTGATCAAGTCTATTTGGTTATCTCCGCCCATGGTGGGATTAAGTGACGGTCATAGTCGGCACTTAGTTCCATAGAGTTTATTTAAATGTGCTTGAGGGAGGGCGGAATGATGAGTGACTGGTGTCGAGGTGAGAATTTGGAGGAGGTGGGGACACAGAAGTGACGTTTTGGGGCTGGTGATGAATGCTGCAGTGTGGTTTCAGGTGATCCGTTAGGAGGTGGAGGAGGAGGGAGAGAATTTAGTGGACGAAAATTTATGCTGGATGGAAGAGTTGGAGATACTTCGAGATAATCTGTTTTAAGACTGTCACCTCTGGACAACATTAATATACTGAGAGAAATGTTCATGAGTTGAAGACGAACACTTGGCGATAAAGTGATAATTTCTTGGCTTGAGAAATGGTTTGTTTCGTGTCGAAAGGTGACAAAATTACTGAAAATACTAAAAGCTTCGAGTCAGTGAATCATGGATCAGAGATTTTCATATTGAATGAATACAGAATTTATACAGGGGAGAATCTTCAGATATTTCTAAAATATAACCGTCACTTGCTCTCAATCGCAACGAGTTTGAAGGAAAACAAAAACATATTTTCCTTTTCTCAAACTTACTTTGTCTCTTTAAGAATATTATCTAATTTCCAAAAAAAAATTTTTTTTCATTTACTATCATCCTCCTTTAGCCTGAAGAGCACCAATTTCTTGTCTGACACCTACCATGAATTCATCGAATAAGCATGCGATGTTCTTCATTCAAGAAATTATTTTTGTCATATTATGTCGGTTTTTCTCTCAATGTACATTTGCAGAAGTTCTCAAATTTTGATACCTTCACTGTAATAGTAGTATGTTCTAAGAACATCCTTGAAAGAGGTTGTGGACAGTTGAAAATTCAATAAAAATCCATAAATTACAACATTCTATCAACAGTTCATTCAAAAATTCACAAATTAAAAAAACCGGCAACCAAAAGAGAACAGGTAACGGTTCAAACGAATAAAAAACCCATTCAAAAGGTCCTATTATTCAATTAAAACAACCCTAGACTCGACATAAATTTACGATGTTAGTGATACAATCTCTCCACATCATTTAAATCATGAAACGATCCCGAGTCGAATAATTGGACCTGACAAATTCTACTTAGGTCTCTCCGTTCAGAACTGGATAGGTCTTGGGAAGCCTCTTCCCAAGTGCTTCCGAGACCTTTCTACCTCTGGTTATGTCCCACTTCAGCACTTGTTAGGTGTAAGCAGGACTTGCATTCAGACTTTCCAAATCCTTGCCGGTCCCCGTAATTCTATGGGCCTATATTAAATCTGCGTTCATATCCCTATTTACTCATGCGTTATTGAAATAAAAAATGCAATTATTGTTTTTTTTT
>NW_021680455.1:547179-547960 GCF_001412515.2 Diachasma alloeum | reverse complement strand
GACTCTTTGGCTCGGGGTGAAAAAAAAAATTTTATTTCGACTTTTGTCGCGCCTTCGGGGGTTTCATTGGCATCAGAATTGTTAGAAAATACAGAATCAACTTTCACTTGGCGAAAAAATTCAATTTTGGCGAAAATCGACTTTCACCCTTGACCCACGTGAAACTGAAATTTTTTTTTTCCCCATTTCTGTCACCTCCGAGGGTTTCATTGACATCAGGGGGTCAATAAATACAGAATCAACGTTCACTATTTTTTATTTAAACACCGCCTGCAAACGGGGAGATGAGGGTGGCTAAAATATATTCTGCAACCCTGTCTCCTCGTTGGCTACAAATTTCAACCCTCCGCATACATGCCTTCCCCTTCACCCGCTCGTAAAATCACGCGTTCTCGGTAGCATCGAGGAGGGCTTCTCAGGACCGAAAAGAACTGAGGATTCGAATGGTCTCTGGAAAAGTACGTCGCAGAACTGATTCGGACTTACCAGGTCCATCTAGGTCTGGAGAGATCTTGAAACACCTTTGTACGTCCAATCAGAACCAAATCCTCGACTCGGAATGACAGCGACATGTGTCAAACGCGCATAGAGACAAGTGGGCGAGCCCGGTGACACGGGACTTTCCACATTTACATGATGATTCATTAAAAAATAATACTTATCGCTATTAATTCAATTCAATTCTCGTTAATACAGCCACCCAGTTCCAATGTGAATCGAAAAATATCGGGCTAATCTCACTCAACAATTACGTATCACCGACTCAATTAATAATCCCCCC
>NW_021680455.1:539580-547169 GCF_001412515.2 Diachasma alloeum | reverse complement strand
CCCCCCCAACATATGTAATCATAATCCCACCGAAAACCCAGATCCCACGCAGATCTCCAGCAATGATGACACTCACAGGACAATATCCGTCCATCGCAATTGGCTCATTTCGTGTAGTAGCGGTCTCAATTAGGGCAGTCGTATTCTGTGTATGTGCGGCTCGCGCGTGGCTGCTCCAATTTTAGGGGATTGCACATCAGCGGGCAATTACTGCACGCACACACCATACCAAACTGCGGAAAACTGCCCGCAGGGATTATAAATTTAACATGCAATGCCTTGGCCAGTTGACGATTTGAGCAGCGAGTGGACATTTCCAGAGGGGGTGGATGGTTTGGGGAATGTGTATTGTAGTGTGGAATCACTCCATCGGGCCTCGGTAATATCGAATATGTCTCTCGACGACAGTACTAACAGCGATAATTCAATTAAACTCAAACATTTCAATAATATTATTGAGTCATATGTCGAGGGTGTTATTCCAGGCTGGATAAACATGACTCTTGTTATGTCAATATTTCTCTTGAGTTGCAGTGTTATTTTTTCGGGTCATATTATCTTCATATTCACTTGAATTATGAATATCAGACATTCAGAGATATTTTGGTGGAGAAAAAGAATAACAGGATTCTGTTTATCCAAGTTTTAGCCATTTAGAGTTGTTTTGTCTTAGAACAGAATATTGAATTCATTGTCTTGAAATTGTTCACGAAAGGTTCTAAATTGTTAATTTCCAACAAATATTATTCTTTTGTCGTTCTAAAGCTACAAAATATCAATAGAAAAGGTTACATTTGAGTATTTACCGCCTCCAGCGCAAGAGAAAAACTGTAGTGTATCCTTCTGTTCATGGAAACTACCACTAAAAACAGAAAACTTGAAAATGCTCCTGTAATGAGATCCTTATACCCGGGCACTACTACCTGAAGACTATCGTAGCCATACGCAAAGGGAAAAGGACACTTCACGTTGAGCCGTCAGTGTGGACGCATCAAAACATTCAATCTATCCAAAATTGAAATCAATTACTCGGTCTCGGTAAATTCTCAGGTGAATCAACCTCAATTCAACTCAAATTTATATCAAACATTTAATCCGCGTCATTGTATTCCAAACTATTATTGTTACTGGAAATCCAAACTTAAAATGATAAGTATCCTCGTTCTTTTGATCAAATAATGCCTCAAATTATATTTAAAACAACTAAAAAATAACAACAAAATCAAACCAAATTCGAATAATAAATCGAATTAAAAATTATATAGGTATTGAATTAAACCAAGCTATTAAGCACAAAAACAAGAATGAATCTCTCAATTCCTTTGAAATTAATAATAAATAAACAATCATTTTATATTAGCCGTATTTTCCCGAGTGAACTTAATTGTTAGCTCGGGAGTCTTGCCTGTTCGCTACAAGAGTAGAGGAAATTATGATGATATCACCAAGGAGAAAAGACTAACCCATTGAGACGAACAAAGACATTCCCATGTTCGATTACACCCGTAGACAAAAGAAATGAAATTCTCCCCCTTCGATTGAATCGATTAAACCTTACAAAATTCTGCAGAGTCACAGTAAGTTGAGTTTTAAACTCTCCTTTGTACTCAAAGAGAGGGAGGACGAGTTGAATTGACCAGTTGAATTGGCGTGCCGTGGAGTACAGGGTACGGATAGAATTCTTTTTATCCAGTTCTTTTTAATACCCAATACACGAAATGTCGTAATCGATGGGTGCAATTTAAAGTCGACCGGTTGTGATGTAGCCACCGTAGCCCTCGGGAAAGGAGAAAACACATTCCTACCGTACATGAATTGGAATGCTCATCTGCGGACAGTGGTCGCCAGGGGTGCCATATCACCGAGATCGGTGAATTTGAATTGCCCTCGCCCGGCCCTCATCATCGAGTGCATCATAATTTCAGTCTTCGCGGGGGCAAAATATTCACGGAGAAAATTCTTTGGTGAATTTTTACAACTAGTTGCTGAAATTTAACAACTAATTCATTAATTTCGAATTCTTAATCACGAAGTTACGTGAAATTTCATTGAGAAAAAATTCCAAGAAGTTCACAGGAAGTTTCAGCCAAAAATGTTTAACAGTCTTGTCTCTAATTCAAGCTGCATTCAATTTATTTGTACATTGATAATCGATCAATGTCTCGCCTAGAAAATATGGCAATAAAATCCTTGTCGAATGAGATTGAAAAATCATTTTCTGAATTTTAATTCATTATTTGTTAAATTTCACCAAATAATTTTCTCCGTGTTCAATTCCCCCGATATTCTTCCGCCAAATTCCCAAGAAAAAAAGATACAAGCGTTCAATTCAGCTGCTCCTATACCTTGAAATGTCAGTCCCGAGGTTTTACAACTATATAAAATGTACATAGACGCTTGTTATCGTGAAGTTGGCTAGACATTTTCACTAGTTCCTGTCTCAACGATTGGACGCGAGACGATCGTTCCAGACAAAATACCACTGGTGTCTGGGTGACTACCATCTCCTACCCCTTTTTCTCTTGTACTCCGACGGGCACCCTGCCGTGAGCATTTTCCCTTAACAACGTTTCCTTGGTTTTTCGGAAAAGAAAATAACGGGGGAAGTGCCAGGTTGTCCAAGGGTTATGCGGGTGTACAAATGCTGCGAGGTGCCGCGGGAATCGAGGAAAATGTGGGGAACCGGGAGGTTGGAAAATAACTCTGCTGATGCTGTATCGTATTTCAATGTAGTTCAAGAATTTCCCGTTTATCTATGGGAATTCTATAACTGGAGAGAATTTCAGTTATTGTTGGGTGTGAGGAATCTTTCTCGGCATTTGGCGATTTTCGTTCATCATTCTTTCTAATTTCCGGTAAAGTCTTTATAATTCCACAAGAATTTTCAGGAATTTTGTGAAAAATCTATGAAAACTGTTAATTTTAAATCAATTATTTGATGAAATTAATAGAAATTAGGAAAATGCAGGTAAATATTAGGTATTTGGTACTGGAAAATCATGTTCTTATTGAAAATCCAAGTAAGTTGGGGAATTCTCGCCTTCCTGTAGCTAAATACCTCGGAAATTCATTAAATTTTCAATCTTGAAATTGAAATCTGTAATTCCATAGGTTTTTTTCCTCAAAACTGAAATACCTCCATTTGATTCAAATAAATCGTCAACTCAATTTAAATATCGGATCGAATTAGAACGAAAGGTTCATTTATTTTCGATTATCAAAACATTTTGATTGAATTAAATCCCTGAGTTCATCAATTTCCAACAAAAATTATGTTAAAATCAACAGAAAAATTCCAAGTAAAAGTGTTCATTTTTTCAAATTTGAAGTGAAGAATTTCATTCGACTTTAATGCGTCATATCTCTGGATGTAGAGAGAAAACTTCAAGAATTCAAATAAATTTCGAAACTTATATAATTTCGGGATAAAAATTCATTTCCAACCTAATATTCTTACTATCTGTTTTGAATATTCATTCAAACGTCACAAAATAAACAAAAATTACGTACCCCATAAATATTTCCCATTGAATTTATCCCGTGCGCGACCGGAAGTTCTCCAAACCCCCCGGAAAATGCCCGACCATTGACTTACGATGCATTAAAGTCACCTTTCCCCCCCAACTTTTATTCATCTCACTGTCACCGAAAGGCAATTAAAAGAACAACCAAGAGCCCCACGAATATGATTAGCATGAAAGCCCCATAAATTTTCGTCACAACTGGCGAGTGGACGCAGCTTGAAAAAGGTGGTTGAGGCATTACGACTACAATTTTTACGACTCAAAGTCCGGAATTCAAGGATCCAACGGTGGAAATCGGGACGAGGCGAGAACGAATGTAGTTAGACCATTGGCTGTGACATTACGACTCGCAGATGACTCGTTTCTCAAGCGTTATACATACATGGGAATATCGCCGAGATGACACGCGTGGCCGTGCACGCGTGCCATCGATTCCCCACCCACGCGGTTTTGCGATTCCACACGCTTCCGTCTATCGCCCGCCATTCGCCTTCAATTCCGCCGCTCTCTCTCTCTCTCTCTCTCTCTGTCTCTCTGCTCGGGGTAATTTCGCGGCTTTTTTTAGAGCTTCTCTCACTCGCCCATCGTCCGCACTCTTAACGCCATTCAACGTTCAGCCTGTTACTCCTCTAGTTTACGACGTGTTCGTTCCTTTCGAAATGTCGTCGCCAAACGACCAATTTGTCCGTTCAACCCGACTGTTTTCAGTCGTCTCTCGAGTATTATTATCCCCCGGTTGTCTTCCCTCTCTCGATAAGGCAGTTTCTATGTTAATCGAATCACTTATCGTTGACGCCCCACCTTCGAGGGCAACCGGGCGGATGGTCACACTCGGTAAGACGATGGAATTTTATTTTTTTTTGCGACAAATTGTGCATAAACACCCGAATTCATTGGCTTTAAATGTCCGGGATAACAATTTGCCGGAGATTACTCGGGGCTTCAATGATTTTCCGATTTTTTAAGCAGCAGGAAGACGAGAATTTTTCATCCTCTGCGATTTTTTAATCAACTGAAAACTCGGGAATGTGTTTACCGAAATTTTCACGATTTATATTCATTTTTATGGAATCGTTGAGCTGAAATTCGTAGTTTTCTGCTGATTTTTTTCATCAGGCTGTGAAATTTCAGCGACGAAATTTGTAGACATCATGCACTAGGAAAATTAGTGGCTGGAATTGAGACAGTTTTGTCCCCTTTTCCCCGAGTTCAAGTCGTTTTTAGTGGCTCAAATCAAGACATTAAGGATATCCAAGTACTTTGGCTATTTTTTCTTCAAATTCTTTTCTACTTTTGTAGTTGATCAGAGCTTTCATTTGAGTCTTATTTAATCCTAAGTTTACGGACATTTTACAATTATTTTATTATTTAATCTTTACAGGTCTGAATTTGAATCTCGATATTGACCCGTTAGAAAATATTTAAAAAATCTGAAAGAAATTAGAAAGTTTACTTGGATATATTTAAGTCATGCCTTCTAGACATTCTACATGCCTTACTTGAGAATCTTTTGTTCCGAACTTGTGATGGTTCATTTGTTTTCCCAAATACGTCATTCCATGAATCAGAATTTGAAGAGAGTTAAAAAAATGAGGGTAAAAGAATTTTTGTGATCAAGTATTTTTCCTCAAATAATATTTTAAGTTTTTACGCCCTTCTGGTCTTGCAATGATACTATATTTGACTTCAATTGGCATCTCCTACGCTCATCACCCATCCAACCCTCTCAATAAATGCAGAGCTTCAGTAAATTGGAAGAAAACAGATAGATCACGAAAAAACTCTTGAATTCGGTCACATGTATTTCGAGAGACTATAAAAATGTCTTGTCTATTAAACGTCGCGTTTCAACACATTCGAAATTTCAGTCATCGTCAAGTGACTGTACCGCAATTTCAGCAGAAACCGATGTCCCACTTGAATTAAATAAAACTCTCGATTCGAAATCTGTCTATTCAATTCAATAAAACTGTTTTGATTACATGAAATAACCTTCTCGATGTGGCAGTTTCTATGTTAATCGAATCACTTATAGTCGACGCCCCTTCGAAACCAACCGGGCCGATGGTCCCACTCAGAAAGATGGAATTTTATTATTATTATCATTATTTTTTGACAAATTGCACATAAATACTGGAATTCATTGGCTTTAAAAGTCCGGGATAACAATTTGCCGGGGATTACCCGGGTCTTTAAGAGTCCACGGGTTCGTTAATGCACGTGGGTCGCGGGTTCAAGCAATAACTTATTCAAATGACGTTTTTATGTCGATCATGTACGCTCAAGTCCTTGAACGAGAAACACGGGTTTGCTTGTACTCCGCGATATCCCGAAATTTGAGAGTTTGGAATGTCGGATAACTCGGGCAAAACTTATTGACAAGTATATTCCGACAGTGTTTGAGAGTATCGTGTTCCCCCCGGAGCTCTCTGAGTGACTTTTCCAGTATACATTTGATTCCACCCAGTTTTTGTGCTTATTTCTATTTTTCTCCCAAGTCTTGTTTTTCTATCTGCGGGATTATAACGGCACTCCAGCGCTGACGGTTCTAAGTATAGCGGGGTTTAGCCCCGAGGGTTGCTCTGGAATAACACCATTTGCTGTAAATTTGTCAACTGTTCGCGGGTGATTAACTCAACTGTCTTATTGGATGATTAGTTAACTTGAGATGTTGGTATTTGATCCTCGGATCCACTGTTGGGAAAAAATTGGAATTTTGTGGGGAATTCTGTAGTTATTTTTAGGAGGGGGATATTGAGAGACACAAAATTTGGAATCTCACTGGAAATTCAATTACACGGAGAGAAATTTTTTAGAAAAATTCTAGTGTTAGCACGGGAAAAGAGGCGCAAAGTGACGGCCAGGAAAAAATTCCAGTGCCGGCACTAGAAATTTTATTGGGGAAAACGTGAATTTTTCTCCGTATTTCTGCGAAAATTTCACAGAAATCCCCAGAAATTTTACTAGAAACACTAGAATTTTTCACAGCCGGTGGATTGTGATTTTTTCCAGTACTCGTACTAGAATTTTTCTAAAAAATTTCTCTCCGTGTATTTTTCAAATTTTTCAGCAGCAAAAAAATGAGAATTTGACGTATTCTTTGAATTTTTAATGAAGTGAAAATGATAGAATATGTTCACCTAAATTGTTAACATTCTCATTCATTTTCATGGAATAATTGCACTCACCATTTTCTGTTGAATCGTTACATCAAATTGTAGAATTTCAAGGACAAAATTCCTTGAAATTTCTGCAAAAAATAATTACGCATCTGAATTAAATTAACCTCTTCATTTGAAACCTTCGCATTCATCTGTATTCATGTCAATGAAAATATTCTAATTTCATTTAAAAAAACGCCTCGATGTCACGACTCCCCATTGGTCTATCATCACTCTGCCGCGAAAACTTCAAACTCCTCGCCCTAAAACTCATCAAACCCGCCTATCTCCGGAATAAAC
The DNA here is from genome assembly GCF_001412515.2 of Diachasma alloeum. Taxonomy (NCBI): domain Eukaryota; kingdom Metazoa; phylum Arthropoda; class Insecta; order Hymenoptera; family Braconidae; genus Diachasma; species Diachasma alloeum. The sequence goes on along the minus strand of NW_021680455.1, from coordinate 540,184 downwards.
TAACGACAGCGAGATTATTGATCCTCAAACTACCGAAAAACTGAATTTTCAACAGAAAAAAATCTCTCACGATTTCTCAAACCCGTGGGTGGGGCTTTAATCAAAGCCCCCTAATCCCCTCGCGTGATCTTTTCAAGAATTTCTTCCCAATATTTGTCGAGCCACGAGCGATTAAGTCAGAATCGATTTTCACGCGTGGGCTGGTGTTGCGACGTGTCGAGGTGTCGATGGAATGCGGTTAGGATGGTCTACCGCAGTTGGAGTGGTGGGGGAATTTAGTCAAGACGCACACACCTGAAATGGACACTTGAGGGGAGGGAAGAGGCTGTGCGGTGGAGCCAGCCGAGATCATCCCAACCGTCTACCCATGGGACAATTTATCTGACAAACACCTTTGTACCGTTCGCCTTTTATGAAACGGTTTTTTTGGGCATTAGTAGGGAGTCCACATGATTTCTCGTGCAAACAAATGGGGAGAGGACATATCCTTGTGACTTTTTACCGGATTTTACACTCAGAGATTGGTTATCCCTGCGCACAAGAACTCCAGTGACAAATCATTGTCGTAACCACTGGGTAAAATCAATATTTACCCCCCCCCCCC
>NW_021680455.1:536552-539570 GCF_001412515.2 Diachasma alloeum | reverse complement strand
CCCCCCCCCCGGCAGGATATGCGGTCATTCGCATCACTGACTTGTAATTCTACTAACGCATCAAACAGTGACAACTGTACTGTGATATTCCCATCTGCGGTGGGTAAATGCGCTGCAGACATATGTTGGTATTTAAAGTCTGTACAGTGAAGGGAATTAAATCGAATAGAATGAAATTAAATATTCAATTAAAATTGATTGCGGAAGCGAAAACGACTTTTTTGCAATCACTGGGAGTCAACAGGATTTAATCAAACTGTTGTCGCTCGTTTTTGTCTTTTTTTTTTCGGGGGGATTTTACGCGTGCTTTCAGCGGGGCATTTCCACATGCAAGATGAAATTTTTCCATATTTCATTCCGACTTTATCCCACTTTTATCTTTAATTTACCGTCGTGTCAACGCTGAATCCCTTCTCGTGGGATGAAAAATTGTTTAACAATGTAAAAACCCGGAGCTGGAGGGTCTTGGATGCAATATAACTGAACAAAGGCAATTCCTCACGATGTACAATGAAATATGGAGGGGTGAGGTGAGGGTGAGGATAGAGAAATGGAGGGAAATTCCACTGGTGCCTTAGCATAATGAGATTTCCAGTGAGTTCACTGGTGGGGGCTGTGGAGTACCTATATACTTGAACCAATATAACCATCCGTGACGTTTGCCCGGGTTTCCAGTCTTTGACTGGCATCATGATGTCATTATGGGAGACATCTAAGTGTCCCAGATACCTGAAATCCAAAATCCCTAGACTGTTAAGTTCATGGACGAGACGTGGAATACGAGAATTTCGACTTGGCATTCACCGAGTGCAACCGGGACTATCAATTATTAATGTTATACTGGGTGGAGGGCTTTGATTGGCGGTATCGGAAGGAATTCTGGAGAACACTGGTGAAAATTTCTGCCGGAAAGTTAAGGTACATTTCTCGGAAATTTTTAGCACATGCACTGAGAGAACAATTAGTTTTGTGGAAAAAAGTTGTTTCACTGAAATTACAAGGAATTATCTCAGGAAAACATCAAATTTTTATGGAAAAATCCGTGGAATCGGGAAATTCCAGTTCTATTATCCCATGAAAAGTGATAGAAATCACGAAAATTCAGCTATTGTATTCTAGAATTTCAAGTTAATCGACAATTCGAAGTACACTGTTAAAAAAATTTCCCTGAATTTTCCGGAAAAAAGACCTTTAATTCGATGTAAGGGGAAAAAATCAATGGAATTTCAAGTTTCTCTGAAAATTCAAGTAAAGTCCAATTAGTAAAATCCAGAGAGACGGAAATGGCCAAATTTACGTGAATTTTCAAGCGAAAAAGAATATTCACTGTCAAATTCCCCTGAATTTTCATGGAATTCCTTAAAAGGTCGTCTAAATGTAGGAATTTTTGAAGGAATTCCATGAAAATTTAAAGGAATCTGGAATTCAAGGAGAGTCTCGGGAGAATCTGGAGTTTTAGTTGAAAATTTTCAACAGTGTCCCAGATACCTGAAATCCAAAATCCCTAGACTCCCTAGATTTGATACTAAATATTCTTGTTCTGATTGCGAACTCAAATCAGTTGAAGAATTCTCGCTTTTCTTCCGCTCAAAATCGTGAAATTTCATTGAATTTCAATGATATCTGAAACTTCATGATTTTCCCCCTGAATCGAAATGAATGACACTCTCCCAAAAATTAAGAGTCAGCTGTCCATGAAATTTCAATCTTGATCCAACATGGCATCCCCCTCGCTTGAAATTAAAAACTGAAAAATAACCCAACAAAAAATCCTCAAAAATTCTCCTCAACGTTTCCTGCATATCACCAGCAAAATACATAATCAATTCCCTAATCGCGCCATCCCCACCCCAAACCCCGATATTTAATCCACTTGAAAGTGCACTGAGCCAAAGACCTCCCCATCAAAAGTCTATAAATCACCTCAACGACTCTCCCCGATAAAACTTCATCCCTCTTTATTTTCACTCATTCTCACACTATCCGAGGATCGTTACGCGAATAATACACCCCCNAAAAATCCCCCCCCCCGGGGGGGGGGTCTGTGCATATAATATGTATCTCGTCACCCCAGCACTTCTGTCTCGTCGTCATGCCAACGAAACTCGTCCCTCTCACCTCCTCGTTTTTTTTTCAACCCAGAATGATTTTACATCCGCGCTCGATTACTCTTTCCCTCTTCCATTCTCTTTTTTTTCACCCAGCTAACGAGAAAATCTAGAGGGATGAGCCCTCCCTCACCGCACTCTCTCACGGTATTGCGAGAGTAGACAACACGATTCAGCCGACAGGGGGTTGGTGGTACCAGGGACGCTTTGCATTGAGTCACTGGGTGGGTGTGTAACAAGGAGAATAAAGGAAGTGAAGGGGGAGAGGTGTAGACAGGAAAAGGGGTTGGAAAAGCAAAGGAGGAGGGCGAGAGAGGTTTGCATAATGCCGGCCGCTCAAGTGCGAAGCGTAAGCTGTTTTACCATTTCCATCGGCAATAATCCTGGTAAAATATTATTTTAAAGGTGCACAGGGGGGTAGCGGGAGGGCTGAAGGGGGTGTGGATCGGAGGGCTGAAGGGGATGGGTAGCTAGAGGGGGAGGGGGCGAACGAAAACGTGAGGTTGATGGTTCCTCTGTTTCTCGTTTTGTCTTGTTTCCGTTTCACGCGCCTCGCACAACGGAATTCGCTGGCTGTCTCACTCTGGATGATTGCGGCAGTGCCCCCCCCCCCGCCGCCGGCCACGGGGGAAACACCTCCCCCACAGCGCCCTTCCGCGCTTGTCGCTTGTGTGTGCCCTCGACAAACACCCGGGGAAAGCCGGTAGTGAGCGCACAGGGGCGAGCAGGTGTGCCAACATCACTTGTGTTAATCCCGACGTCCATAACTCACTCCCTTGGGCACGACCTTGCTGGATAAACATTTGGTATTGGTGGAGTTTGTGTTTCATATGTATAAGTGTGAGATTGGGATGTGGGTATCGATTGGTGGATTTCTCGTTGTCAGGTTGATCGTTCATTGTTATTGGCG
>NW_021680455.1:530511-536524 GCF_001412515.2 Diachasma alloeum | reverse complement strand
GTAGGAGAGGACTAGAACAAATTGTTATCAAGGGCAGTGTTGAAAGTTTTTGGCTGAAATTTCCGGGGCTTTTTGAAAATTTTCAGCAAAAACCAGTGAAGTTTCACTGGGATTTCAAGGAATTTTGTAATTGAAAATGCAGGATTTCATGGATAATAAATGAGAACTATAAATATGTGTTGAATAATTCCCTGGAAATTAGAGGAATCAGTAGAATTCGGGGAACATTCACTCGTGAATTTTCACTTGACTCAAAATTCAGTGTAATTTGATACCCAATATTTATGTTTTCATTGACAATTCAAATATATTGGAGAATTTTTTGTTTTAGTCAATAATTTTTGCCCAAAATTTCGGAATTTCATTGAATTTTCAGATTTTTTCCCTAAATAGCATTCAATGTCACTCTCCTGAACATTACCAATCGACAGTTGCAATTTTAAGGAATTCCTTCCTTCCTTTAAGAAATTGATTGATGGAAGTTATGAATTCCAGTTTAATTATCACAAGAAAACCAATAGCAGTCAGGGATATTCAGGTGAATCCATTTTTTAATTTTCTATTGATTTGCGGGAATCTGAAATTTTCTAAAAATTTGCGGGAATGATGCATTCTTGCGGTTCTGTTTCTGAAAACATTCAAAATTCCATGGAAATTTGAAATTTTATGACTTGTTATTCTAAATATTGCTTTCCTTAATTTAATTTAACAATAAATATTGCTTTCCTTAATTTTATAACATTGAATAAAAATTTCAGAAGCGCATGGAGAATTTTCATAAACCCCGTCAATTTGTAAAATAAAAAACTAAAAAAATTAAGAATTACTTCATGTCAAAATACATTTTTAATGTGGATCAAAAAAAAATTATTTTCAATTCGAAAAATGATTCATTTGATGCTAAAAAAACCCAATGAAACAAATTTATCAATTAATAATTTGAAAAACATGGTTCCCTTATCATTTCGAGGCTACTGGGGCACAACGGGTATTGTCATCCAATGACCTTCCATATTAAATTGTTCATGAATGAAGAGAGATATTCATGATTTGTAGAGAATTTCTTTGTCTGCATGAGAACGTAAAAAATTGATGTTAATACGTTGAATATTCAAATGTTCCGGTATATATCATCTTAATTGAGGTGGAAGTTAGTGAGAGGGGTGGAGTACATTCATCACATTGAAATCCAGAACTTAAATAACGTTGAATACTAAATCACGTGGAATTCTGGAAAATTAACAAGAAGCCAAGATTAAACTAATGAATGGTTTTGCTTTTTCAGCGGATATTTTCCATACAGAGTTGAGTATTTACACGACTCCGTAAATCATGTTTATATGGATGTTCTTCCTCCGGAGTTATTTTATGAGGGTAAATGTGAATGGAAAAAGAAGGGGCAAAAGTTCACGTTGAAAAAGAGTCTGGTACGCGATGTAGAAACAAACATGTTTGAATCCTTTCAAATCGCACCTGTCAGTGGAAAAACCGGAAACTCACGGGGTCTCATTTTCCCCTGGATGCGTACAGTCATTCAAGAGATGAGGAGAGAAAAAAAATTGCGGTGGAATCACCTCTGAATGGGGCTAAAGCAAAAGGGATCGTTTTAAATCTCTCTCAATAGAAATATTTATATTTTCAGTTTCTCTAGAATAATAAATAGATGGAGAATACGGGAGGTATTGGACAACGAGATCTGCTCGGGTCTTCTGTCACCCCTGGTGGTGGTACACATCAGTTATTCATGGAAAAGTTTGACGAGGGAACAATTGCCAGTATTTACCGGACCTTTTCACGCCCCCCAGAATGACAACAAAGGTGGAAAAAAATTGTTCAATTCAACCACACACTTTTTTCCAACCATTTTCCGTGTTATTTTCTGTGTGTACCTGTGCGTTATTTACTACACAGTATGTCGATTTTCTTTTTTTTTCTACTAGTTTTTCGCATGAAGTGAACCCATTCACCCGTGCACCCAGGACATCTGCCATGGCTGATCCACCCGTCCGTGCGCTAACGGAGAATCATATTTTTTTTTGTTTGATGCTTTGGGTTTTTAATGCGTTGGGAGAAAATTGCAGGGGTGTTCCTTTGAAGATGCGAGGAGAATTCTGGGTCAATTTGGTTTGATATTCTGAGTTAAATAATCTATTCAATAGACAATGAGGAAATTACGGAAAAAATTCTAGAATTAAATTCAATTCTGCAATTATCATTATTGAGTGATGAATCTTTAGGTTTGACTACTTCAACCTAATCCTTATATTAGATACAATGATAATCTTGAATTACTGAATGCAGAATATATTTTTCTTGATTCAAGAATATTCATGAAAATTCTAAATCAAAAACATTAAATTCTTCAGGTGAGAACAAATATTCTTATTTCGAGAATGAAATCTTCATTCCAAAATTTTCCCCTAGAATTCTTGAATAAAAAATATTGTATTCTCAATTCAAGAAAATTCCTTGGGAATTCTCGGATCAAGAATGTCTCATTCTTCAGTTCCAATTATTATAAATGAGTTTTTTTCGAAAATTAAATCCTAATTCCACAATTTTCCCCTAGAATTCAATTGTGTTTCCGTAATTATACATTAACGACCAGTTGAATAAGAATGGCTTCAACTTAATTCTGAAATAGCCCCAATGAAACTCCCCATGAAAATAATAACTACTCTCCAACTTCCCAACAGACCACATCAATTTGAATAATATTAAACAAAGATTTTTCTCCCAATCTTTCCACAAAAGCCTCCTCCACACATTCACCCCACAAATTCTCAAAAAATCTATTCAATGGACGATGAGGAAATTACGGGAAAAATTGTAGAATTAAATTCAATTCTGCAGTTATCATTATTGAGTGATGGATCTTTAGGTTTGACCACTTCAACCTAATCCTTATATTAGACACAATGATAATCTTGAATTACTGAAATTGAAATTCTATTACTTGAATTTCCCCCTAGAATTCTTGAATAAAAAATATTGTATTCTCAATTCAAGAAAATTCCTTGCGAATTCTCGGATCAAGAATGTCTGATTCTTCAGTTCCAATTATTATAAATGAGTTTTTTTCGAAAATTAAATCCTAACTCCACAATTTTCCCCTAGAATTCAATTGTGTTTCCGTAATTATACATTAACGACCAGTTGAATAAGAATGGCTTCAACTTAATTCTGAAATAGCCCCAATGAAACTCCCCATGAAAATAATAACTACTCTCCAACTTCCCAACAGACCACATCAATTTAAATAATATTAAACAAAGATTTTTCTCCCAATCGTTCCACAAAAGCCTCCTCCACACATTCACCCCACAAATTCTCAAAAAATGAGTACTCATCCCACGTAACAATTTCCTCTCAATATTTACATTTCCCGACAAAATCAGCTCCGAGATAAGAAGAAACCACCCAAGACCTCTAATTAAAATTCTCAGCTATTCTCTCCTCACACCTGAAAACTACTCTCCATTCGCCACCGCTGCAGTCCCCTTAGTATTCCCCAGCCAAGATGGCCCCGCTTAACGATACCGTCGCCACTTTCCGGTGGTATGATTTTCCCCCCTGCCACCCAGAGCACCCCAAAAATACCGTATGCAGCCCCAGCTCCTTCGTTATTCACTCCGGTGTGGCCCACCAATTGCTTCATTTTTTACGCCCCCGCCCGCATCTCAATCGAATGAACCCCGTCCCCAAAACTTATACCCAGTACGTGCCAAATCTCAATAACCCGATCTCACCGATGTGCCAAGTATTACGTGTACCGTATGCATACGATCTTTAAAAATCTCACTCCCGAAAAAAGAAAAAAAAAAGAAAATAACCTGGCACAGAAGAGCCAGCGAGATGCGTCAGCATCCGGAGTACACCTCGACTGTTTTATCCGGGGTATCTTAATAAAATTCATGAACACGAGCCCCCCGTAAGTGTCGACGAAAAGTTGTTCTTATATACCGATGGTAGATTCGCGATAAGAAACAAATTACCTGCCTTCTGAGTTGTCTGCAAGGAGTTGTGGAACAGCGGTGTCATGGGAGGGGTGGGTGGGGGGAGGGGGGGAGAGAGAGGAGTGACAGCGGGTGGTTGATTCCCTCCTCACGCAGTGGTAAGCCGCGAAAAGTTGACGGAGACGAGAGACAATGCATTTCAGCACACGTATAAGCACTTTCGGATAATTTTAGGGATTATGTATTTATCAATGTCAGGGTTGATATAGTTGAATTCGGTTATTAATTCGCTTTTTTGGGAGCCGAGAATTATTAGGTGTCAAGCAGACGTTACAGTTTCTCATCTGAAGGAGAATTGAGGCCAGGCTGAGTCGTAGAGGGAGGGAAATGATTTTTTGGTGGGAATTAATGGTTTTTATTCAAGTTGTTTGCTCAGGAATTCGCGATGCAAGAAGCAACATTCTTGATTTAAGAACAGGTATTCCCCTGAAATTCTTGAATCAGGAACATTATATTTCAGTGAGGAAAAAACATTAGTGTTTTGAGAATCTTGATGCCAGATATATTCCCGGGAATTTTTGATTCAACAATTGGATTTTGATTTTAAAATATTCCCCTAGAATTCTTGAATTATGATTGTAAAATTTTCTCAAATGATTGAATACAGAATATTATTCTGTCAATTCCAGAGTATTTTTGTGGAATCCCGAATGAAGAATATTTTATTGTTAAATTGAAACTAAATATTCCCATTTTATAAACAGAATTTCAATTTCAAAATCTTCCCCTAGAATTCTCACTTCAAGAGTTGAATCTCGATTTCAAAATATTCTATTCTTGATTAAAAATTACATATCTCTGATCAGATAATGAACGTCTTAAATAAAAAAAGTTTCACTATCGAACCAATCATTCTTAATTAAAAACCAGGCGTTTCCCTTTCGACACCCCCCCCCCCCCTTCCGCTCTATTATACCAAGCGAAAAGTTGCCACATCCGAAGAAAAAACCCATTTCATAACACTCCGAAGCACTTCCGTCCGATTCCAACAATAATACATTAATCAATGCCAGTATTAACCTACTTAAATTCAGTTATGAATTCAATTTTTTAAATGTACCACATACTATCACTATATTACAATATCTCCTCTGAAGGTATACGAAACCCGACGGGGGGTTTTAATACCAATTTGACAGAGTGAATTTAATGAATGACCCCTGAAAATTTAGCGCTGAGAATAAAACTGGAGATATTAATTTCAACATGCTCAACGGATTGAATTTACCAATATATTTTCCACCTTTTGAACTCCGAGTCAATCAATCAATCAACAAAAATGAGTGAAAACATTCGATACCGTTTAAAAAAAAACCGGCAAACTCATTCCGCTGTGAAGTTTGTGCACAAAATTAATTTAATTAAATTCCAGGATCAACAGAGAGGGGGGGAGGAGGACAAGAGAGTGAGATGAGCGAACGGAGTAAAAAAATTCCAACGACAATGTAAAAGTTAATAAAATTAATCCCACGTCGAATGGGGATGTGAGAGAGGATAGGCAGGTGCACTTTAGACTGAAAAAAAAAGGATGAGAAAAAAATTTTTATCCACCGAGCATTAACCGATCCACAAAGCTGCATGCCATATACCGTCAGTTTACATGCACTCGTACACTTTGAGCGCCCCCTACCCCTCCCGCTGCCGCCCCCCGGCCCCGTCGGTGTAACGCGATTCGCTACACACGCTGCGACAGCCGTCGGTTGCGAGATGAAAAAAAAAAGCGGAGGAAAAAAAGAGAGAAGGGACAGGCGAGAACCCTCCGCCAAAGCGGATCCTAATCCGGGGGATTTATTTCCACGTCTGCATTCTCGTTGGAAGTGCGCGCGTCACTCTGTGTAACTTCAACGACGTGTGCGATGCTCATTGTTGTTATCCATAGTATCATTTAGTGAGCAATTCGTTCTGTATATGATTTTTTTACAGGGGATTCGATAGAAATCAATTCATAAATTGCATCTGCTTTGGGGAGAGGATAAAATACCAGAAATATGGGGCAT
>NW_021680455.1:519196-530357 GCF_001412515.2 Diachasma alloeum | reverse complement strand
GGGGGGGGGGGGGGAGGAGAAAGGAAACGGTTTTTTCGGATGAGAATTGGGAAATTTTAGAACTGGAACTGGAATTCTTGAATGGGGGTTGGAGTTGTGATGACGGAATTCTCCCCTGGAATTCGTGATTTAACCGCGAAATATTGATCTGAGGCTATTTCTGTACAATTCCCTGACCAAGAATACAATTTTGATTTAAGAATATTCCCCCTGGAATTCTTGAATCTTCCCCTAGAATTCTTGATTCACGTATCATTTTTTCTTCAATAAATATTCTTCATTGAAGCATGAAATCCTGATTTCCGAATATTCCCCTGGAATTCAAGGCTGGAATGTTAATTCCAGATTATCCCCCTAAAATTCTAGAATCAGCAATAGTTCATCCTCGATTCAGAAATAAGTATTCATGATTCAAGAATATTCCCCTAGAATTTTCAATTAAATAACTAAAAACTCTCGATTCCCCCGGAATTTCCCAATCAATTCCCATTCTCCCTTCAAAAATAAACATTGAATTCTTGCTCGAGAGCATCCCCTAGAAATTTGTGCCCGAATTATCTCCCCTTCACCCAAAAAACTATCCTTGCGTCACCAAGAACCCTCTCGCTCCAAAAATCATCGTCATCTCCCCTCGCTGAAACGTGCAGTCCTTCCTGTCGCAACTCGACTGATGGAATTCCCCACACTTAATCAACAGGATCGATATCTCTCCTCAGGCCCCAGGAACACGAGGCTCTCGATTTTAATTGAATCAGATATCCCGACAAGAGAGTCATGGCCAAATGGTACAGAGACACAACTGAAAATCCCTCGGTTGTTGCACCGATCTCAAACTATCCTTATCCAATCCGCTGACACAGCGGCCTCGCTCCGATTCTGTCAGGGTCTCACCACGTACATTCGCTAGAATTGGACCGCATCGAAGGCGATGCTGTACACATGGTCTCTGTTCTATTCCTCAGTTCCTTTCTTCCCTCCACTTTTCATTTCTTTTGTTACTCACCATCGTTTCGGATTCTCCGTGAATGGCCGGAGAGATGCAAACACGATTCCCCGTGATATTATATGGCGATTGGTATTTCGCGGCGACCGGGGGAGGGGAATCTTCCCAACGTAATCCTACACCAATTCCGCACAATGACAGTACTGTTAAAGAGTTTTTAAACTCGACATCTGACCATGACAGGACTGATCCTCGGAATTTCTCTCCTCTTCCTTGCTCTCTCGCCACGAATCGAGACGCTGTCATCAACATTTTTTTCTCTCGTGTCATGTCCAATGGTAATCACTTTTTGAATTTCTCACACGTCGGATCACGAACTGTCTCACGAGACTGTTTTAGGCCTCTTTCAGCGATGAATCATCGTGTACATAATTGATTCCCTGAAGACAATTCGGTTGGATATTTTCGCGGTGTCACGGGTGTTGTAATGATCCTGTCCAATTTTTTTGGGATGTTGTGGCTCGAGAGTTAGTTATCAAAGGGTGTAATTGATTTTAGGCGCTAGTCTGATAGTAGTGATTGAAACAATTCCGGAATATTACGTTGGGAGCGAACTTTTGTTATTTCACTTGTTTGTTTTGTTTATTTCATTTGTTATCCGAAATTTTGATCTCTCATCTTATGTTGAATGATCAGTACTTGTTAAATTCCTCACGAATCACATCATGAATTGTCTCATGAATTAGTGTTTAGGCGCCTTTCAATGATGAATCATCGTATACATAATTGATTTTCTAATAACAATCTGCATATTTTCGTAATGTCACGCGTGTTGTAATGACTCCGCCCAATTTTGTTGTAATATTGTATCTCGAGTTAATATTTCGTCAACGGAAGTAATTAATTTTAGTCATGAGTCTTATCATAATGGTGAAACAATTCCGAAATATTCCCCTAGAATTCTCTTTGCATAGGGCGATAAATTGTTAACCAAAAGTTGTCTTCTCTCATCTCACGTTCAATGGTAAATACTTGTTGAATTCCTCACACGTCAAATTACGAATTATCTCATGAAATTGTTCTTAAGCGCCTTTCAGTGATGAACCAGCATATACATAATTGATTTCCTAAAGACAATCTGTTTGAATATTTTCGTAATGTCACGCGTGTTGTCATGACGCTGCCCATTTTTTTGTGAAATTGTACCTCGAGGTGATAAATCATCACCGGAAATAATTCACGTTAGTCATGAGTCTTATCATAATGCTGAAACAATTCCGAAATATTCCCCTAGAATTCTCTCGGCACACATCGATAAATTGTTGTTCAAAAGTTTTCTTCTCTCATCTCACGTTCAATGGTAAATATTTGTTGAATTCCTCACACATTCCATCACGAATTATCTCACGAAATAATTTTAGAGCGTCTTTCAGCGATGAATCATCGCACACATAATTGATTTCCTAAAGACAATCCGTTTAGCTATTCGCAGTGCCACGTGTGTTGTAACGACCTTGTCCAATTTTTTTGTGATACTGTACCTCGAGGTAATAAATCATCAACGGCCACAATTGATTTTAGTCGTAACCGTCTAATCACCGCGACTGAAACTAATGCCTCATCGTAATGTTGAATTCATAGAGCCAAAAAAAATGTGTTTCTTTATCCGGTGAAATCTCGAGTGAAGGCTTTCAAGAGTTTCTCACGCGGTATCTCATGGTGAATATCTTGCGGGCACCTCCCGGTGTTGAATCATCAGAATGTATAATGAATTCATGGAGCATAATCACAATCTAAATTTGATTGAGAACGGGCTGATAATAACTTCAACACCTTGAAATCCGATTCAAGATTCTTTATTCATGAATAATCCCCGGGCGAGAGGATGAATTTCCAGGCGATTGTCAACAGTGAAGGCCCGAATACGTCGTTTTGCGGTGTATTTCAGTCCCGGGTAATCCCGTATCATCACCGGAGCTTAAGTAGACCCGTGGACAGAGTGAATCTAATCCCCGAAAAAATGTCCCGAATCCTCGAGATTTTCGAACGACATTTCCAAGGATGCGCGTGAGTTCATGCGTGGACCAGAACAGAACAGCGTGAGATCCTTTTCAAAGAGCGGGGCCGAACGTAGGTGAATGCCTCGTGGTTTTTGTGGGGAGATGAAAGAGGAGGAAGGAAATGAAGCAGGAAATATGAGAGAAAACTGCGACAATTCATTATTCGATACAGTTTCCTCGAAGATGAGGTGAATTACTGCGGCATCCTGTCTTCTTTTAGAATTTTTTTAGGAACTTGGGTGAATAAAAATATATCTATAATGTATAGAATTTTAAGTGGCTTAAAGTAGCTCTACCCCTACGGTAAATTCAAAGATGATTGAAAACTGCAAACAATTTTCAGAAAACTCGATTAGATTCGGAATCCTAATTTTTTTCTCAATTTAATTATCGTTTTGGTTTTTTTAAAAGAAATGTTTAAAAATCAGGATTTAACCCGGTGTCTTATGCAAAAATCAACATGTCCATTGTAATTAAAGAATAAAATCAGAATTTTTTTATTAATTTGACATATGAGTACCGCGTGAATTCATCACAAATTTATTACAAATCCTCAAAAAGGAATTTTTTGTTTCATATGAACCCAAATACCAAATGTGCATCGGAAATACGTGAATATCAAATGAATCGTCAGTTATTCCCCAATAAAACCCCACAAAAACGAAAATAGTTTCATCCGAGCAATAAAACTCCGCCAATATCCATTGGAAAATAATCATCAACCAGTGCCCTCCGAAGGGATGAATTACACGATAATAATTAATAATTAAGACCGACTTGTGGGAATAAAATGTTTCGTCCAAACACAAGATATTTTCACAATATCTTAAATTTCATATCATCAACGATGATTGTGAAGCAAATAACACTATTTGTCCTCATTTATTTATTTTAATGAACCTGTTATATAATTTCTAACTATGAAGTGTTTATTGGAATCAAATAAATATTTGTCAATACTTCAAAAACCATTCATTCACCAAATTCAATTTTGTGTTTAAATAAAAACTTATTAGCAACTATTAGAACAACCCCGTCTATTTAATTCGAATGAAACATTTCTCTGGGTGCGAAATGTCTGGAATTGCCAAAAACGAATATTTCGTTTCATATGATCCGAAATACCAAACGTGCATCAGAAACACGCGAATATCAAACGAATCCTCAACCATTCCCCAATTAACCCCACAAAAACGAGAAAACTCCATCCGAACAGTAAAACTCGGCCAATACCCATTGAAAAATAAAGCCCTGACCCTCCGGCGGGATGAATTACACGACAATAATTAATCATCCCCTCGTTTCCCCGAGAATAATAAAACCCGTGAAGAAGGAAATTGGAATAAATTGAGGTCTTCAAGCCAAAAAATTTCCCGGCATCAAATCAATATTGTACATTGAGTGAAAACCCCATGGCCGCGGGCAGAGGTATAGAATTCACGATCGGAATGATTAACGACTTCCGCTCAAGAGTTTCGGATTCAGGATCAGCCGCAGTGAGGAATGGGTGGAGGAGGTAAATGAGATTCTAATTAAAACGAGGAGACAGTCGAGGGAGATGGAGAGCGAGACAACTGAGAGAGGTAGAGGGATTTTAAACGAAGGTGAGGATGAGGGAGGCTTGTGAAAACGGGTTCACCTCGACAAAACGATTACAAAAGAAAGAAGCGGTGGGGGGTGGGGGTGGAGGAGGGAATATTTCAATAGTCTGACCGAGCGACCGACCGACTGACCAACCGCAAAAGCCTCACAGTGAAAACCGCCCTGCACACGGGGGATGAGAGTGAAAAGAAAGTGGATGAATAAAAAAAAGAGCTGGAAGAAGGTGAAATACGCACACTGAGAGGAGAACCAACGAGATCTCAAACAAGTCTTGTTTGGGCCAACAAAATCGTTAGTTGAAGATCACTAAAAAGTATTTGTTAAAAGTCTCAAGCATGAATAATTGCGCTGCTTTCAACAACAACGGAATATTTGGCTCAAGAGGCGGATCATTTATGCGAGACGGTGCCTTTTAAGGATAAAAATATCTTTTATAGAGGGAAGTTTATCAAGGAGTATTTTGTCCCTAAGGTCCAAGATTGCTGTCATATCGTTATTATTATTTCATTTAAGAATTCATTTTTGTTTCATATAAAACGAGCATTTGCCGGGAGCAAAATACGTATGGGAGCATCGAATAACGAAGAAGTAGTGCTAGAAATTTCATTTCTTGCTTGCACTGAGAATAAAATTTTTATGAAAAGACTAAATCTATTTTTGGAATAAATATTTTCAATCTCGGCGCACGCTTCGCATGTTTAGCACAAAAAAATTCATTTGGGATAATTTTTCACAAAATTCCGCTTTTTTTTCTCGCAGTGCACGGAGAAAAATTATGAAACGCGTCATGTAATCGTGGAGTGGAATACATTTCTAGGTCTTTTTCAAAAAAATTTTAAATATTTAACGACACGAAATTTACATGAAATTTATCTTCATTTTGTTACTGAAAAATCAGGTGAATTCTTTGAATATTTAATTAAATTATAATTTCCCGGTGCAGACGATAATGAAAATGATTAAAAATAATAAAAATTCAGGCCATTATTCTACGGAATTCTCAAGTTATTGACAATTCAATTGAATTTAATGTTCAATTTTCATAATGAAGTCTAAAATTCAAGTTCATGAAATATCAATGATAGCGCACCACGAAAAACTGAATTTTATCGAATTTTCAAGATGAATGGGAACTTTCATGAATTGTGTGATCTGAAATTGAAATTAAACCCCGCAACATTGTGAATTCAATTGCAATCATTACTGGAAATTACACAAATTTCTAGCTGTGAATAGTAATTTTTTCATTCATAGATGTTTTTTTATTGCACTAATAGTGAGATATCCTCCGCAAAAGGTATTTTTATAGATCTACAATTTCGCGTCCACGATGACCGTTCATATAGTAAAATTTGCCATGATTTTCTACTACTTTTTATTCAACTTTTCTCTCGGTGCGGGGAGAGAGCAATAGCCGGGGGGAAAAACTCTTCGATGTGGGTGGGCGGTTACGAGAGACGAGTCATTAAAACAATTAGAGAAGAGGGTAGCTCTTTCGAGGGCCATGCCTCCCGGGCTCCTTGCTTTTCCATCCACTGTTTACTCGGCGGGGAGGGGGGGGGAGCATGCGGTATAATGTAAGATGTCGTCTAAATCCCTTCCGGTACGTACGGTACTGGTACAACTCACGGCTTTTCCGGGAGAAATCTCGTTAACCGTTGTAACCTCATCACGGGAACTTGTCTCCTGTTGCGTCTGCAAGGGGTTTCGAGGAGGGGTAATGCAGATTTTTTTATGGGTTGGGTGGGGATGTGACACTTGATGTCAAACTGTCTTAGGGTGGGTTAGTGTGGGGAAACGGCAGGAAATTGTGGTTGCAGCAGAAAATTCAGGGATTTGAGAATTTTTCGGGTGATTTCGGGGGGAATTGCTTGAATCCGGGGGAAATTTTTGGCTGGAATTTACAAAATACTTCTTGGAAAACTTTTATTACGTCAATGTGAACTGACAGTTTCAGAAATTTTGAAATTCGAAATTTGAAATTTTATGGAAAAATAGAAAATGAATAGAGACTGTTCAAATTTCAGTTCAATTATTCGGGTGAAATCAATAAAATGAGGGGAATCGGGTAAATTTATTCTTCAATTTTCTGTTAATTCAAGGACGTTGAGAAATTATTAGGAAATTCGTTGAGAGATTCAGTGAAATTTGACATTTTATGTTTTTTCCCCCTAAATCAATGCGATTTTCGTTGATTTCGTCCAATTAAGAACTTCATCGTTGAGAAATCAAAATGTTATGGAGAAATCAATGGAAACTGTAAATTTTAGTTCAATTATTGCATGAAAATTAATATAAATCACAGAAATTCAAATAAATTGATTTTTGACTTTTCAATTAATTCAAGCGAGTTGGGGAATTAATGTAATGTTGAAATATCAAAACTTTCGTGCAGTGAAATCTGAAATTTCATGATTTCTTTCCCCTAAATCAAACCAAACATCAATCCCCTAAAAATTCCAGTTTCAAAAATGTAATTCTCTAAAAATCTGTGAATCTCAATAATTCTTTCAATTCAAAAGGGGGAGAAAAAAATTCACCCATTGAGAAATAAATGGAGTATTAAACAGATGGCTAACCCTCACCATCAATACTGAAGACGATTGAATCACTTTCCTCACCGATTCGTCCAATCAATGTTCTTTTGAAAGTTTAAAATCTAATGAATAGAGAATGGCACTTGGTATTCCCTTTGAGAGAACCACCGGCAAACCCAAGACTCCAAAGTGTTGAAGAAGGTGCTTACCTGAAACAAAAAAGAAAAAAGCAAATTCCATTAATCATTCCCGAAGTCTTCGAGGCTGAGGGATAGTTTATTATTGTTGAGTTAAGAAGCATCAGAGAAGTAATTATCGATCACAATCGAGCCATCCCTGCATAAACTTTTTTTCCCTCTCCCGGTTCAATCGAGCCGAGGCTTAGTGATGAGAATGACCCAGGAAATCTCTCGTCATCATGACTAGATTTTCATCAAGTTGTGATAATAACTCCCCGGGTTACACGGAGTAACCCAGCAGGTGGAGGTCATCATCCGGAGCACATTAAAATCCTCGAGATTCATTATGACTTCCACAATTTACTCATTCATTTTCCCCTAATGACTTTAATTAAAGCAGAAAAAACGAGTAAAAGAATTTTTTTAATTATTTCAAATCCCTCGGAAACTGGAGCAAAGAAAAAGTGATTTGAATTTTTCTCTATTTTTCCTACTTTTCAATCAAAAATGTTCTTCATTAAAACTTAAAACCTTGATTTTATAATATTTCCCTAGAATTTTTGATTCGAGACTAAAATTTTGATCCAGAACATCACCCCAATAAAATTTTGCTCCATTCTGGAGTTGAGAATACTTTATTATTGAATCAAAAATGAATATTATTGTTTCAAAACTAAATACTTCTGATGTTTCCAGAGAATTTTTAAATCAACGACGAAATGTTCACTCCAGAATATTCCCCTGGAATATTCCTCAATCGCCTGCACCCAATTCTCAACTTGAAAAGTGAGTTATTCTTCCATTATCTTAATATTTTGATTTCAGGATATTATAGGAGACGTTTTTTCGATCCAGAATATTCCCCTGAAATTCTGGAATCCCGAATATTTGATTCTCAAATCAGAGATGAGTATTACTGATTAAGAACTAACCATTCTTGTTTTTCCCCTGGAATTTCCCAGTCAACAGTATGTACTCCTCAACTCAAAAATGAACATCGAACTTGAATACTTGATCAATGAACGTCCCCTGGAATTCTTGCCTCAAGAGCATCTCCCTCCCGACCCAAAAACCTTCATCTTCGCATCATCCACAACTCTATTGTTCCAACAATCATCGCCTCCCCTAGCTGCAATACCCTCAAGACTTCTCGCCTCAAGAATTCCTATTCTCCCTCCAAAAATAAATATTCTCGATTGAAAAATGAACTCACAATCAGATGAAGCTCATCATGCCCCTCCCATTAAAAACCTCGACATTCATTATGAATTCCCCAATTGACTCCCTCATTCTCCCCTAACGAGCTCAATCAAAACCCAAAAAACGAACGAGTGAAAAAATCTTTTAATTATTTAAAATCCCTAAAAAAACCGAAGCGAAAAAAAAGTCCATGAGAAGTCTGAACCCATCAAAAAATCCCCCAGAAAGGCCAATAATTCCCATCAACGCGACCAGTAATCTGACCCAATTTGACTTGCCATATTCCATTGTCATGCCCCCCACCCACCCCTATTTCACTGCAGTTGGTTATGTATTGTACATCGCAGTTCGGAGGAATATTCACGTATCGTGAACTGCGCCAAATTATCCTCCTCTGCATCCAAACATCTGGTTCATATACACAGCCCCCAGTTGGATAATAGGATAATACACATTGGACTCGCGTAACAACGACGTCGCCATAATTGGCCCCGGGACCGCCGTTTTCGTATTCTCTCTCTCATATCCATTGGCCAATGTGTCGAGAGTACCAATAAGCGACAGGGAAATGAGAGCGAAAGAGGCTTTATCACCTCAATTCACTCATAACAGTCATCCAGAGTGTCTCCAGTGTTTTCTCGACTCGATCGAGAGCCATCAACGGCCCGACAAGCTTTTCCCAATCGTTTCAGACAATACAATTGTTCAAAAATGGAATCAATCGACTGGCACAAATTCCCGGAGCCCACGACTGAGTCAATTAGCTTGGAAACTCATAAACATGAATTAATGAAAAAGGTCAGAGTGCATCGATATCTGTCTAATTGACGGATCAATGGGCGAACCTCCGCCTCCGGTTCAGCTACAAATATCATGTGCATTTATAATCGAGCACTCGATGGTCTATTGAGAGGCCTCACAAAGTATCCAGGAAAGGAGACAAGTCTGGGAGAAACTGGTGAATAGAGCTGCAGTTCACGGAACATTCAGGTGAATGCAGCATTTTATCCTTCGAGGATCCACAAAACAGCCGTTTGACGTACGAGTCTATTGTCGGCTGCACTAGCCAACGACAATGGCCGACTATCTGGGATGATGCTTCGTTCTTATCGCTTGGATTTATTGAGCTGGGTTATTACTGCTCAAGGGAAACGATTTTCTGTTTGGGATATCAAGCTTGGGATATGAAGGGCGCTGGAAGGCAATATATTGTTCAATGTGAAGTTATATTGGTGGTTTACATAACCCTTAATGCAACTTTATATGGAACAACATGTTCCCTTAATTACTGGTTGAGCCATTGTGATTGGCAGTTTAGAGTAAAATAATTTGAATATTTTTCACGGAAATCCGACGAAAAAGTTGTCAGTCTCAGTAATTTTGAATTGAATCTACAGTGGTAGAAAGTTATTCCTGATATTTCAAATAAGAAATTTGAAATGTTTCATAACTGTCCATTCAAATGGAAATTTGATATTATTTGTAACTAAAGAATTGATCGAATTCTGGAGTATGCAATGAGATTGGAATTTACAGGTCCACATGACAATAAAAACAACTGAAAATTTTGAAAATTCAGGGAACTATCTTTCTGAATTTTTAATCCATTGAGAATTCAATTCAATGTGATTCTTAATTTTCACAATAAGTTTAAGGATCATGGATCAATTTTCTTGAGTTCCCGAGCTGAATAAGAGATTCGATCTTTAATTGAATTAAAATTCACAACATTGAAAATTCAACAGCATTAGCCCTCAAATGTTGAAATAATGTTAACAGTGTACTATAATTTTACTCAAATTGAACGTTTTCACGTATTATAAGGAAAAAGTTAGTGTTTAAATTCAGAATATTTGGATTCACAAATGAAGAACATTTTGGCACACGAATTTGATATTTTTTCCTCTTCAAAAATTAGTCTACGAATATTTCAACTATCTCTCAAATATCTCCAAATTGTACAATTCTATTGTGATGAAATACATAAGTCTTTTGTTATGAAAAGTATATCGCCTGGCGCATTGACTTGATTAATATTCAATTCCAGAATTTCATCTCTTCCAAATGTTCTTGATTTAAGAACTCTAGGCTTTCTTGAGCCAATTTGAAATAATAATGACCCTGAGAAAGATTTAATAAAAATCAAAACGTCGCGATTTGACAATCAATTAGTATTATGTACTGATTTCCAATATCCCATGACTCAAAATCATTATTAATAATCATATATATGAACAATAAAATAAACATGAAATAATAAAGTATTTAATCCTGAATTTTCAAGATTTTCCTTCTGAAAAAACTTATTTCTCTCTGAATCTTTCCAACGTCAACCTTTTAATCTCATCACCAATATTCCCAATGCAAGAATGATCTCCCCCAATCTCATCCTCCATTACACCTTTTATCATCGACTCATACCAGTACTGTTACCCAAGACATTCATGATTCGTCATTCGCCTCGAAACGAGGGGAATCCCGTTACGACGCACCAGGAATCACATGAAAGGCGCTCTGAGGCCACGAGACATCACAACCCAAGGCCCAACACAACCTCCACACTAATCTTTATTCTCGAATTAAAAGCCCCCGTCGTGTTTAACGACTGCGGCCGACAACAAAAATAAATGGGTCAATCCC
>NW_021680455.1:500782-518916 GCF_001412515.2 Diachasma alloeum | reverse complement strand
CCCCCCGTTTCCGGAATATGTGAAATTCATTAAGAAGCGTAAACAAGGAGAGGGCAAAAAAATGGGCAACATGAGCGTGACGAACGGCGGAGATGTTTAAGGTAGGTCAGTGTAACACGAAGAGGCGATGAGCGCGCGGGTTTTGGCTCGTTATACACGGCCATTAAAGCAGCCCCATCCGAGCTCTCGTCCGCTATTTATCCAACAATTTTGCGATGCTTCCCCCGCTCCCGATCGAAAAACCCACCGACTTGGAGAGAGAGAGGATCTCTCAGACCCCCATGAAATCAGACACACGCGATCGAGTGCACTGATTACGTGGATGATGAGACCACCAGTTTTCTCGGCTGATTCAGCATGAGAGGTGTCAAGTACAAGATGCCAGCGGGTTGTCATGTGAGACCTCATCGCGGAACCATGAATTTGAAATGAAGTATATTTCGTGGGATAGGACTTTGGCAATATGATTTCGTACACTGAGAGAAAAAAATGCTCTTGACAAAGAAGGTTTTCTTGATGGAAGAATATATTCTCTTGTCAATTTTGGAAATCGTGAAATCTCCTGATAAATAATCTCGTTCTCAGACTGAGAGATGAAAGTTCTTCAACAGGATGAGGTTCTCTTGTACCGAGAGAATTTTTAAGCGTTCTCACACAAAGAAAAACCTAAACGTAAATTACGTGTAAGAAGTCGTTTTTACGCTTTCGGAAGTGTATTTTACGCTTGAAGTTGAAGCGTAAATTACGATTACGTGGACGTAGTTTACAATCTGGTATCTGTAAATTATGCTCAACGATGATTTTTTTAGTATTTTTGATAAACGTAAAATCCGCTTTGTTTAGGCATGATTTACTTTTTTATTTTGACAGTGAAAAACTTTTTTTTAAAGACTAAATTCCAATTTCTATAACGGAAAAAAGTTACCAAACATCATATCGACGTTAAGCGTAAATAACGTTCATCAAAACGTAATTTACGTTTAGGTTTTCCTGTGTTCAAGACTAGAAATTATGTCCTTCTCATAAATTCATGTAGTTAGCGCTATATCTAGAATTTTGTTTTCATCAGGACTTTGATATTATTAACAACTAATTAATTAAAATTTCGTGATCGATCAAGATTTGTTCAAAAACAAATTGTAGATTATTGCGAAACAATCTGCATTTCTGAAACTTGCCATGAACTACTTGGAATTTTTTTCTCATTGAAATTTCACGTAATTTCGTTATTAAGACTTTGACATTAAGTAATTAGTTGTTAAATCTCACCAACTAGTTGTGAAACAATTTTCTCCGCGTGGCATTGAATTAGATTTTGAGAGAGAGGTCACTAAATTTAAGAATTCATTGCAAATTCAATGGGACTACAAATTTTTTAGCAGCAAGAAGACAAGAATTTTCCAACTCACTTGAATTTTCAATCAACAAATGGACATTTAGAGCCAAATGACGCTGAATACTCAATTAATCGACTCTCTTCACCTGAATTTTCCGGATTCCTATCAATTTTCACGGACCAATGGAGTTGAAATTCCCAGATTCCATAGATTTTTCCATAAATTTTGAATTCTCAAGACAAACTGCCTCAAAATTTTATATTTTACTGAAAATGCAATAGAATTCCCAACGTTTTAACAGCATGCAGACAACGCAAAAGACATTTTTCCAATTTCCTTGAATTTTCATGAAACAATTGAACTAAAACAAACAGATTCCCCTGATTCCTCCCTAAAATATCGAATAATCCCTGCCAAAGTCCCTCGAAATTTCCCCGACCCTCCACCCACCGAAAATACCCAAGAAATCTACCTGACCTCCGCCAGAGATCCTGCGCACAGCAATTCCTCATCGCAAACGCTTTTCCCCGAACGAGAGCGGGCGTCTCAAGTCCCGTAAAAAAACCCCCGACATCAGCACCTGCTATTCCCGCTGAAGTATCAAACAGTTGAGGCAGTGTGTGGGCTGCCAGTGGTATCCTGTATCCGTCGGGGTATCGCGTGAAGTTAACGCGAAATCTCCAGCCGAGGACAACGACACGTTTAACAGCCTAGAGTCCTCGCCACTTAGAGATAGTCGTGCGACAAGATTGCAGTTATACAGCTTGGTGAACATCTCGCCTTTCCCACGTCTCGCTTTTCACATCGATAAATATAACCTGAATGGCTACCTCCTTCCCCGATAGTGGGACAACACCATTGGTTAGATTCACGGGAGATTGTGTGAAGGGATTTTAAAAATTCAGGACTGGGTAGAGAGGACTGGACATGAGGACCGTGGCGAGAGATCTCGATGGTAACCCAAGAAGTCTGAATAATAGCGATCTCGTTGAAATTCCCCCCTGATGGATCCACCGGTGTTAATGCAACACTGGTGGATGTTACTGGGTATCCCCGATGTTGAAGGGAGAGTTTGCTGATCCCCGAGGACCAGCGATAACGCACGGTACACGCCCCGTTCGCGATGACGAGAACCGATACAACGCGGGGGGGGGGGGTGAGGGGTTAAATGAGAATGCAGGATTATTTAGTAACACTGCGTGGAAAAGACCGAGGGGCACAATGCTGGAGAGGTCAAGTCCGCCTTGACACAGGTCAACCGCGACTGGGGACTCCACTCGCTGTTGGCCTCTTGCATGTGCCAGGGAGAAATTTCTCAATGTACCGTAAGAGTCCTCTTTTCGAGCAGTCACTTCCTATTGCAAATCACTTGGTGGGTGATGCTTAACTCTACAAGGTGGTAATTAAATTCAATTTTTACTGGGGGGGAGAATCGAATAAGGGGGAAATTGAGTTAAATCTTGGGAATGAATGCTGTTTTGTTGTGTGATCAGGGGAATGACACAGTTTATGCGAGGAAAGGATTATTACATGTTTATACATTTATTTGCATCGCGTATAAAGAATGAAATTCGGCTAAAATTTCTGATGCAGTTATTTGAAATTTTTGCAGACATCAGTGAAGTCATAAATTTTCAATTAACTTAAATTCTGAGTTAGTCGATTAGATTAAATGAATCATCAACTGAATACTCAGATTCCGAATTATTTACTTAATAGTCAATTGACAATACCACGTTGTCAATTATTTTATCATTTTTTTAATTTCAACGAAGATAAGTGAATCTTTATTATTTCAAGGTGCCACTTCTCTTAAAATTAATAATATAATGGCGATCCCTAAATTTCTGTCACATTTCATCATTGCAAATTGAAAATTGTATAGGAAAATCAAAGGAAACGGCAAATTTCAGTTCAATTATTCCATAAAAATTGATAGAAATGCAGAAAATTTTGATAAATATATTTTAGAATTTTCAATTAATTGAAAATTTCGCGTATATTGGTACTGGATATTCATGTTTAATCGAATTATTAGTGAAAGCAGAATTTTCATTTTTTTTCCAATAGTTCAATAAAATCTTCATTTGGATTCAGAAAAATGTTATATACTTAAAAATTTATCAGTTTCATGCGCGTAAAAATCAAGTTTTAGTTCGAACAAAACTTTAATTATAAAAAACTACGATAAAAAAAAAGAGAATTAAAGAAATAAATAAAAGCAGCAGAATGTCCCGCCAAAATAACACTCACATCACTTATCAACGCTCCTTACCAATACCAATTGAAAAAAATCCAAAAAATCATCAATATCCCACCGCAAAATCCCAAAAACCATGACCTTAACCCACCGAACGAAACCCAACCCCCCCAATTTCCACTCCTTTTCCTTTTGTCACGTGTCGGTATATACACCAGAGTGGTTTGTAACCAGTTAGCCGGAATTTTCGAGGAAGTGTATCGTATAAACGTTCGTGTTATCTGACTTATGCATGTTTCCCCGAAGCCATCAGTACACGCGAGAGAGAGACATCGTAAAAAAACAAGTGCAGAAAGGGCTCGAGAGATAGAGCGGAGGGGGTTCGGTGGAGGAAAAAAAAGGATCTCCTGTGACTTGCAACTGTTGGTGGGATACGTGACTGGGGGCTCTCGGTGATACGTGTAGATGTTGTTGTCCTGAAAATAATCTACATGGAGACTGGTATATGCGATGCACGAAAAATACGGGATAGCATGTGCGGGAGAGAACCCACCGCCACTGCTGCCGCTCTTGTACTCTCTCTCTCTCCCCGTGAGCGAATGAAACGGCACATACAGACGTACATGTTGTTATTCCCTTCTCTCTTGTTGCATACGGTAGAGGGCGGGGGCGGCAGGGGGGGGGGGGGGGGGGGAAAGGGGTAACGGTACAAAACCCAGAGGGGTGAAGGGATCCATTCGTGGAGGTGGAGCAGCACGGGGATGACCCTGGCTGTGTAAATGCTCGACCTCGACTGGGACCCCTTACACCGGTACACACGTACCCGGGGGGCCCCCCCCTCCGCCAGAGCCATAGATATGCACGTGAAACTCCATACCTCCCGTGCTCTAGGCGTCTCACTTGCACCCAAGGTTAGCGGGCATCGGTCCTTCCCCCTTTCTCCCCCTGCACTATTGCCCAACACTGTGACTACAGTGGCTTTGGCCATATCCCCCTCGTGCGATGCGACCCAATCTACCCTGGAGCGCATCGTGTATACGTATAAACCTCCACTTCTCCCGGAGTCGCCGACGTTGTACAACGAGGTACGGTATGTAGTTACACGCAACTGCCGTGACCGCCGATCGTAGCCCGATCACCCATATATTCCTAACGGGCATAGGGGAAGTCCGTGAGAGAACACGAAGCAACACAGCGCGCAAGATGTATGTAATCACGAGTAACTACGATGATGATGGGGTTGACTTGGGGCTTCAGGAAATCGGGAGAATTTGTTTTTTGTGGAGTGAGGGGATTGGAATGGTGGCGGTGGTTAGTTGAGACTATTTGTTAGGGGAATTTGCCTGGCATAAAACCATTTTCTCGTTTTTTTTTTTGGTGTTGATAATTTCTTGTGGGAACTTTGGCGGAGAAGATGTTGGGGATTTTTTGGTTTCTGTTGGAATTTGAAGTTCTAGGTTAAATCATGGATGTGAAATCAGCGGAATGAACTGTGTGAGCGAACATCCTTTGAAATTTTTCTATTAAGTTTAACAATATTTTTTTTCAATCGTTATTACAGTTAATTCAAATGAATAGTTTTATGAAAATGAATAATTGAAGAAAAAGTCATAAAAAATAGGAGACGAATTCATGACTGGAGAATAAATTCGAAAAAGTTAGGAGAATTCCTCGCATTCAACTGTCTCTTAAATTTTTGTCGCACCTCTTAAACATTACCCTAAGTTATAAGAATTCTATGGGAAGAATCGTTTGACCCGCTGATCGAGTTTCCACGGGATTGTCGCGCCGGTGGAATACCTCAAGTGGAGATAAAAGGGGTTTGGGTAAGATAATCGAATGGAAGGGAGTAAGAGGATGGCGAATAAATTCCTTTAACTCTCTCGGGGGGATAAATTTTCACCCAGGACACACCCACACACACACAAGCCTTAGTCCTCTCATTCCATCCAACGACCTCGTTCCATTTCTCCTCATCCCCTCGTACTGTACCTCGAGGGGGTTAAGATCGTCGTGATA
This sequence comes from Diachasma alloeum, assembly GCF_001412515.2. NCBI lineage: Eukaryota > Metazoa > Arthropoda > Insecta > Hymenoptera > Braconidae > Diachasma > Diachasma alloeum. Next base: position 513,360 of record NW_021680455.1, on the reverse strand, counting down.
AATTTTGGCATAATTGCAGGCAATGAGTTCCTGCCGGGTCGCGTCGTAGAGACGAGCACTGGCAATGAGGTGGAAGGGTCATGAAGCCGGGGAAAGTAGGAGAGTGAAGTGAATACTTTAGCTCAATTGACTGGGTTTTTTTCGTTCGATTAATTCTTAATTAGAATTGAAACATTGAGAGATGCTTTTAAAATCATCGGCATCAGGTGAAATCATCAGGTTTAATGGTAGGATATACCCAAATCTCTCATTTTTAAACTTTATTTATTTTGCGATGACATAATTTTCTCTGAAACCGTTGATTTCGAATTAATGAAATTGTCTGAACTGAGAGAAAACCAGCAGAGTTTCCAAACAAGTCTTACTTGGGCCACAAAAATCGTTTGTTAAAAATTATCAAAAAAGGATTTTTTTGTCCCAAACATGCGAAGCGTGCGCTGAGATTGAAAATTTTTATTGCAAAAATGGATTTAGTCTTTTCAAAATTATAAATTTTTTTTGAAAAGACTAAATCCACTTTACGTATTCTACTCCCGGCAAATGCTCGTTTTATATGAAACAAGGGATAGTAGTTTGTCGTTTCGGCTATTCAATAATCACAGACAAAAAATGAATTCTTAAATAAAATAATAATGGTGATATGACAGCAATCTTGTATAATAACTTAAGGACAAAATATTTCTTGATAATCTTCCCTCTACAAAAGATATTTTTATCCTGAAAAGGCACCGTCTTCTATGAATAATCCGTTATTTTTCGAGACTTTCAAATTCGAACCAAACAATCATTTTTTTGGTCATTTTCAACTAACGATTTTGTCGGCCCAAACAAGCCTTGTTTGAGAACTTGTACGTTTTTCTCTCAGCCGGAAGTCAACTGCAGTCATTTCTTATCGAAATAATTTAAATCAAGGCTGTAATCACGTAAAATCTACTTCATTTCCAAGTCATGATGTCTTATTGTTCCACGTTTTAATGATGTTCTGTCATTGGACGGCTGTCATAAATGACTAGTGACTGAGTAGTCTCCATAAAACTTGAATTATAAGAGACGACAGGTTTTACATTCGGTCACTTGAACTCAAAGTTACTTTCAAAATGCCTTCCACAATGTCAACAACCTCTCTGTAATTACGCGTAATCCACTTCATTTCGAAATATCTTATTGTTCCACGTTTTAGAGATATTTTGTCATCGGACGGCTCTCACAAATGACAACTGACTGAACCGTCTCCAAAAATCTTAAACTACAACAAACCAAGGTTTTCAATCGGTCACTCGAGCTCAAAGTCATCCTCAAAATGGCTTCCACAGCGTCCAAATTCCCAGCATCACGAAGTGTAAACCCCCCATCATCAACGTCCATCCTCACCATCAAAGAACGACGCGGAAGTCGACCAAATACCCCTCAACAACCACCCATCAACCGAAAGCATAAATAACCCCCCAGAAAAGATGACTCCCCAACCCCGATCATTCCCGCAAATACCCCGTGTGTCATTACCCCCCACTAAAACGCGAAAACCCAGCGTTTCTTACTCTCACCCTCCATACCACTCAATGCTCAATTCTTTCACCGGGCCGTTGGCACCTCTCCCCATCAGAGCAGTCACAATTCGCTTCCACCTCTTCACCTTAATAGCCAACACCGTGGCAACTTGGCAGGCACTACCATCGAACAAGAAGTGGTCCTTTGAGACATCCACCACCGCCGCAATGGAAACCTGATTCCTAAACGATTGAAATTTCTGCACCACTGAACTCCCACGGCGAGCACAACCTCGTTCCCCCCCTCTCCGAATTTCCAAACTGATAATCAGTTGTATAAAGAGCGAGTTCACAAGAAAGTGATGAATTTCCAATATCAAAGTGGCCCCCAGAATTGATCACCGGGTTCATCACGAAAAACCTAAAGGAGAAAAAAAGATAAATGTTGGAAGATGAGAGCTGAGTTTCTCTATCTTCCACAAACCCGACAAGAACATATATCCAGAGGGATTAGGTGGACACCTGACAGAAAGAAAGATCCTCTCCTTTCTCGTCGACATGTTACCCCAGGGGTCAGACAACTCTCAGATCTTGCACTTAATCGCCGAGTAATCGTTTACTCCCCTGATAAAATGAGGCGCAAACCCGAGGACGTGTCTGTAAGCCCCGAATGTACACCAATTCCAGTCTGAGTTTGACGAAAAAATAGTCCCCCCAATGGTCCCAGGAGAATGTTCATCTCCCCCTGAATTCCCAGTAGAGGACTGATTGATGAATGCTATGACAGTGGTGCTGTTTGAAAAATACTCAGTCCTTCGTAAATGGAGGTTTCAGTTGTCGATCAAGGCATCGGAATTAGGAAAAAAAAGTAACTGATTGAAGAAGCAGATGAGAGAGGTACATGCTGGCTGAGTCTATTACTGGTCAACGCTGACAATCTAATCGGAATAACGCAGCATTATCAAGTGACAAGTATCAATTACCATTCCGATGGATAGGAAATGGGATCGATAAGGGATACGAGATTAACGATACATCTGCAGTTGTCGTCCATTCGGTTTTGCACGTACGCGTTAACTCACCGACGTGTTCACGAACCAAGTTGTCCAAGGAGTTGGGGTTGATACAGTTGGCTATGCCAGAGTGACCCGCACGTACAGAGTTACCCGAGGGTTCACTCGGGTCAATGATAAAGATCCCAATTTCGCCTCGTGGTACGTGAAAAACTTCAGTCTCTTTCTCTTTCCTGATTAAGGAAATTGTTTTGGAACACGATTATCAGATTTCCGATAATCATCTCTCTCCTAGTTGCTGGATTTGTTTCTTCTGCGTTTTTTTGTTTGTGGTGGAATTTCTACGGTTGATTAAGCCCCTTTAATGACTGAATTTCAGATGTTTACATCGGCTTTTTAGGTGACTTTGGTAAATGTAATGCGCGGAATTATGGAAATGGTGGAACAGTCTTTTGCATTATTATCGTGAAATGCTTCACAAACTACGAGATTTTCATCTTCAAAGAGACACTCGTTCGTTTGTTGTGGCATCATGAAGGCTTCTACATGTATCCCGGGGATTTGCTCATGTGCTCGCTCTATGGTTTGCACAAAACCACGGAAACAAACGTGAGAGTTTACCGAAACAACATGCGAATGTGAGGCTTCATTTCTGTGTTATTATTGTACAAATACGGGATTTTTTTACAGGGTGAAACTAACGGTACGGTTTAATTTATTTGTTGAGGGGACTTTATGATACTTTTGGGCTTCAAACGCTAGTGGCGAGACATAAGTTCGTGATGACTGGAATTTTTAATGTTTTGAAATGAAACATTTGTTTGGCGAGACATTTCCGTGATATCTTTACATTCAAGTCATCGAATTGGGGAAGTTTATGTGAAGAATGTGAAAGGATTTGTTGTGTCATTTTTAAGGATTTGGAAAAATGATGCACTTGGAAAAATAAATTAGATATTATGGATTTCAAATACGTGATTCTTCGCTGGTAAATATTATTTGCTGAACTTTTCTGTACACTTCGCCGCATTTTTTATTACATTATAGTTTCGCTCGAAACTATAAATTTCGAGGAATTTTATGGAAAAATTTATAAAAATTGTAAATTACAGTCCAATTATTCATTGAATATTAATAGGAATCCATCAATAATATCGAATAAATTGTGACCTGTGAAAAAAGCGGTGAGACAAAATTTTATATTAGTTCCCCTGAAATTTCAAGGAATTTTGTCATTAAAAATTCGAACTTTTAGAGAAAAATTGATGGAAAAAATAAATTACAGTCCAATTATTCCATAAATATTAATAGAAATCACGAAAATTAATTGAAAGTTCGTCAATCATTACTGAATATTCATCTTTCGATTAAAAACATAAAAAAGTTGTAGAATCCTCGTCTCTCTGCTCAAAAATTTTGGGCATTCATTGATTTTCTTTTCCTTTTTCGCAGTATACAATCTCTCCAATTAATTCCTCAACATCTCAACTTGAACTCTTCATATCTGATACATTCAAACCATGTATAAATTTCAAAATAAGACAGAACATTTCATGATAACCATAAAGTCAATCCTCAAATTCCTTCGTCTCCAGTTAACAAAGAACAACCTTCAAAGGATGTCTTCAATTTCATGACATCGGGGTCATCAAAACTGACCTCGTTAATGCCCAATGTAATTGCGGTTTAATTGAGACCCAATGGGATACAAGTAATGAGAAGAGGAGAAATTCTTTTTCACCGTGGGGGAAGAGAACGAGCTCATGTCCCGGAGGGTACCCGAAGGCGGACGAAAATTCTCGAGAAATGACATAATTGTCGTTATTAGAGTTTGCCTATAATCGTGGAGGACCACAGAGAGGACCATCAGTGGAGTAGCGCGGAGGGGGGGCACCCCATCAGTAAATTACTTACAAAGACGAACGAGGATAATAAGGTGGGATGGATCGATGTACACTCGGTTCACGAAAGTAGAGAGCGAGAGAAAATCATGAGACCCTGGAGTCGCGTAAAAGGGTCGCAATAAAACTCGTGTCAAAGTACGTTCAGTGCCTGTCACAGTGAATTTAACGATTTTACAAAGAAAAAACATAATATCTGGCAGAAAACGCCCATTGCTTTTGCGTGAGCCGCATAATTTCAGTAATAAAAGTGGCAAGAAGCCCCTTGAACATCCCCCCCCCCCCCGAGTCGACAAGTAAGAAAACAAAGTTGTTTGGAGGAAAGAAATTTCACGAGAAAAAAGTCGGTGAGTTTATTCTTCACCTCATTATGCCTATTCGTGGGCCAACAGTCGTGGTGAACTTTGAATTTACCACCAGTATTCGCAAACATCGTGGATCGATATCTATCCTACAACTGCTAATGGAATAGAGAGAGACAACTCGCGGTAATTATGTACAACTAGGTCCTAGGCATTGGATATTACCGCTGAAGAGGTTTCGGGTTCCAGCGTTGACGTTTGCGATATCCGTCGCCTCGGGGGGGCTCGCTAACGTCACAGCTGTGCTATGAGTTTTATCCATTATTGCGGCTCTTTCAGAGTTGGAGGAGCTTTGTTCGCGGTTTACATATCAGATTTAATTAATTAACTTCATTGGATCTTGTGTAATTATCTTTGAAGGCTTATTTTATTAATGTGTTGATATTTTGGATGAAATGGGGAATAAATTGATTGTTTTAAAAAAATTTTGTTATGTAAATTTATTCATTTATTTTAGTGAAGCAAAATAAAGAATTTAGCGCTGGCCCGAGAAAGTTTTAGAGTTTTTGCATTTTATCGTTGATTCTGGGAAAAATTATTGGAGGCTCATTATTAAATATTTTAATTATAAATTCCGATGTGCAGAAAAACGTGTAAAACAAAACTTTATGTTTAATTGAATATAATCCTAGAATAAATACGACTCAATTAGCTATAAATAGTTGAGAAAAAAAAAATTTAGTTCCTCAAAAAATTCCTAACCTTGCTCTTGGCATTTAAAATAGAATAATCGATACTGTTCTTTAAGAATTCATGTCAAGAGCTAAATTTCCCCGTCCTATATACCCATAAGTCGTCTCATATTTTTATTTTTTCGTCAATTTTTGAAATGATGCAAAATAAAAATTTTAGTGCTGACACTTGAAAATTTCGGGATCAGTGCGATTTGTTGTCGATTCTGAGGACCATTATTAGAAGCCGCTTGTCAAGTCTTCGAAATCAATTGAATTCAACCAATGATATGAAATAAATTCTGATATATGGAAAAAACTGAAAAAAAAGTCCATATTTAATCGAATATAATCCTAAAATAAACACAATGCATAGCCCCCCTAAATAATTTATCTGCTTAAATTACATAATCTCTATTTGCAGCAGACTACATCAATTTAAACGATGATGAAAATAATTACCACTGAATAATTGAAAAAATAACATTAATTCCTGACAAACAAAATTCCTCAAGTTCTCCTCCGCATTTACAATAAAATGAAATAATCGATACTTTTGTTCATGAATTCATGTCACAAGCTAAATTTCCCGTCCTATATACCCACCATAAATCTCGTGATACGCGTGCGCAATTATTGAGAAGCAGGTCAAAATCGTAGTTTACCGCATTTGCAGCGTCAACTCATTTGAATAGCTGTAAATGTCCCTGTCCCAAATGCTCACAGAGACGTAAATCTTTTATTCAACTCTCCCTCCCAACTGTTATTCATATTTTTCACACCCATATCTCATTGAATATGCTACGATGCACTTTTCCTGTTTCATAACTTCCACGGGATGATAATCACCGAGCCAATTCGCCCTCTAATGCATCGAGGCAGGTGTAAAACAATTGTCCATTCACAATTCGTCTCTCGTTGGCACGATCGTTTGTCTTATTAACATCCTGTTAACGCTCGACAGTTGCTGAGACACGTTTCCCTCGCTGGCATTAAATCCAATGGGGTATTGGCCCCCATACGCTTGGGCCATGGTAAATGCGTGCTGGTTGCGCCGGAAAATCACGTTTCAACCCCCTCTGCCATTCCTTCATTACGTTAGATTGTACAGTGCATGAAATGGTGTGCATATATATTCGTGGAAATGCTCGCTAGCAGTGTGTAATATGTTGGATCCTTGGAGCCAACCATATAACACCAGTACCACAAGTTATATCTGAAGCCCTCCAGCCCACGTATGTTGGCTTTGAACCAGTGAATTATACGTAATTGTTATTTCTAGTAGAGCGGTTAGGTCTCTTTGTCATTAATTAAACGTACAATGTCAAAATTACATGCACTGTTAACAATTTTCATCTCAATTTTTCGTGTTAAATGCCGGACATTTTTGTCATGTTCATTTTTTTACTGCCATGTTCAATTTCCACTGATATTTCGAGAAATATTGTCATTCAAAAATCATGTATTCCATGGATTTTCTGTTTAAATGATCTGAATATCAATAAAATTATACAATACCTCATTTTTTAATTGAATTATTCCATGAAAATTCAGAAAAATCAGGAAAATTTAGGGAAAAATTGAAAACGCAAGGAATTTTGTTTCTGAATATTCATGTTCCATTGAAAATTCAATTGAGTTGTGAAATTTCTGTCTCACTTCCAGTGAGAACTCATGAATTTCTTTGAGTTTTACCTAAAACTTGGAATTTCATAAACATTTTTTCCCTAAATTGGATTCTATGTCACTTTCATGAGAATTACCATCATATTTTCCATGAAATTTCAAATTTTTTAGGTGCAGGATCACGATAATTCTCTAAATCGAATGGTTATGTCCCTTTGCGATTGCTTGCACTATATGATGTCAAAATTATACGGTTTTACGCTTTTTATATTCTATAAATGTTGGATTATATGATATTGTATTATCTTATATTATATTCAGTGTTGGGAAAAAAATAAAATTTTGTGGACTATTGACGGAATTGATTGAATTGATTGAATTTTCCTGATTTGTATTAATTATCATAAAATAATTGGACTCAAATTCACAGTTTTCTCAGATTTTTCCCTAAAATTTCAATGGAATTATAACGTGTTAAAAATTTCCAACAACTATACCGCAAATTTTAGCCAAACATTTACAACAGTGCATTAACATCTCTGCAATTCGTAAAAAATGTGGCAACTCAACGATAAAAGCAAAAAATCATCTAAAAAAGTCGTGAAATTCCGAATTTAAAAAAAAAATGAAAATATCGTAGAATTTATGGCATAATCCGAAATACATGTAATATCGATTTTTATGTTTCAGAATTGACATATTTCACGGTGATTTGCATCGTTGACGTGTGTACATAGGTTTGATTTTGGCTGGGTTTTGCCTTTCACGCTGCCTCGTTTTATTTTCCCCATGCACCAGTCGTTTTTTTTCCCCTCCACATGGGATTTTTTTTCCTACCGTCATGTCAAGACTCGATCGATCGCATGCGATCGCGATAGCCGGAGAGACGCATCGCCCGTCTACTCGGTTTATATCGTACACACACTCCCCCTCCTCCCTCCCACCATGAAATCGTATCCTCTCTCATTTTTGCATCCTCTGTATTTTTAAATTGCCATTTTACTTCCTCTGTCGGTACGAGGATCGACTGGGCGTAACTGCACCCACGGCGATGCCTTGTATAATTACAATGGATCGTTGCCACATGGCTTAGACACAATGAACACGTATGTAAGAGAATAATACTTTTATTTTGAAGTGTAGTTGAAGATCATTCGAACCGCGAATTAAAGGTGATGCTTGACGGTATTCACCGCATCGTCTCCTCCCTGAATCAAAACTTTTTACGCGAGTTGAGACATTAAGACATGCATTCAGACTTTGTACAGTGGTGAAAATCTAAAATCAAGTAACGGTTTCACTGAAATTTTAAGGAATTTTATAATTGAAAAGTCACAATTTTACGAGAACATCAATGAAAAATGTAAATTTTAATTCAATTCTTTTAGGGAAATTGATGGAAATCAGGAGAATACAAGTAAATATGTTCATAAATTTTTATGTCATCGAATATTAAGTGACATTCGAAATTTCTTTATTTTTTCTCCCTCATTGATTTAAGATAATGTCACTGTCGTAAAATGTCTTAATGATGATGGATTTTTTAAATTTATGTAATAGCTACATTCGACTTTTTGAACACGATTAACACGATGGATTCTTTCTCGATATTTGAATAACAGCTTGATTTCTCAGACTTATTATGAAAATTCAACATCAAATTCAAGTGAATATCCAATGGATGGAGAATTCAGAACAATTCTTGTCAAAATTTTCATAATTTCCAATAATTTTCGCCATTGTCAACAATTTAACGGGTTTTTACTTGAAATTTCAAGAATAATCTTCCAAAACTTTAAATTGCTCATGAATTTTTCATTTTTTACCCGTTCAAATGTCTTGTGTTTCAAACCCATCATGTCTCATTTGTTTTATTCAAGTACTCGATTTTTTTCCTGCGTGGTCGACCAATTACTCTAATTACCAATCGATGATTTTAACACAATTCACTTCTAAATGACTTCTATTTCTCAAATTAAGACATTAAAACCCCAATTCCAAAACTTTTCCATCTCCAATCATCACAAAGTCGCCCATTAAGAAGCATTTTCCTCCCCGGCGTCTAGAACAACGCCGTCCTTAAGCCCCTAACTCTCCCCGTAAAACACTAACCAAAATGAAACTTCAAAAGACTTCCTAAAAGATATTCCAAGAAACTCCAAACGAGTAAGAAAAAAATTGCTAAGAGTGCAAAAGCGTTACATGCCCCAAAGGGGAGAGAGGAACGAGTGGATTCAGCTCGTCGTTTTCATAGTCGTGACTATTCGAGCGTGAATAATGACTACGGTGACGGAGCAATCGGCTGAAGTACCTCTAAGTTTTCCCCACTCATACTCTCCTCTCCCACATTATTTATTTTTCCTCATCCTCCCTCAAATGGAAAAGTACCGGGAAGTATTGAAAGACTGTTGAGGGGCATCAGGAGAAGAGTCCGAGGAGATGGACAAGTCAGAGAGAATACGGAGAAAAAAAATTATTTTCAGGGACATGTAATTGATTTTCACGAATCCTTCACACCTGTTACAGGGCGACCCGTCTCTAATTTTAAGGTCTCTGTAAATCACTGATAATCGGGGTCATTCCGCACGCAGAATGATTTTTTATTAGAGAATTATTTTATAGCCAACAATGAAGCTCACTCCGGAAAATTTCGGACTGATATGAGATGATTGTTTATTTATTATTAATTTGGGAGAAATTGAAAGATTCGGTGTTGGTTTTGTGATTAATAGTTTGGTTTAATTGAAAATTTATATAATTTTCAATTGGATTTATTATTTGAATTTGGTTTGATTTTGTTATTATCCTTTAGTTGTTTTAAATACAATTGATATTTATCATTTCACGTTTGAATTTCCAGTGAAAACTAGCACAATAAATTGATTTAGTGACAATAACAGTTTGGAATACAATAACGCGGAATAAATGTTTGATATAAATTTGAGTTGAATTGAGGTTGACTCACTTGAAAATTTACCGAGACCGGGCAATTCATTTAAATGTTGGATAGATTGAATGTTTTGATGCGTCCACACTGACGGCTCAACGTGAAGTGTCCTTGTCCCTTTGCGTATTATTACAACAGCCTTCAGGTAGTAGGACCCAGGTAAAAGGGTCTCATTGCAGGAGCATTTTCAAGTTTTCTGTTTTTACCTGTGGTTTCCATGCACAGAAGAATACACTAGTTTTTTTCTCGAGTTGGAGGTGGTAAATACTCAGATGTAACATTTTGTGTTGATATTTTGTAGCTTTAGAACGACAGATCCATGATATTTGTTGGAAATTAGTAATTTGGAACGTTTCGTGAATACTTTCAAGATAATTAATTCAATATCTGCTCTACGACGGAATAAAACGAGTGGAGGATAATTTTTGCATCTACAGATGTGTTTTTTTCCCAGAGGATGCGTAAAATATCTTCCACAAACAAATATTATTTTATTGAATTATATTTGGCTCAACGATTATCTTTCGTACAGTAAAATTTGTCATGATTTCCTAGGTAATTTTTATTAAATTCCTCTCTTCGTACAGTCAGTCTCCAGTATCACCAATAAATCGTGATAAATTCCGGAAAATTAGTAACATGTTCTTGAAAATAAAAACGTTTTATTCTTTCTCTGACAATTGAATAGATCCTCCGCAAAATGACTGTCCAGAAATATTGAATTAATTGCTTAATTAATGCCCCTTTGCACCTGAACTCTCCCTTCCCCTCGTGATAATAAATTATCGTATATCGTTTGTGTGTCATGAGGCGAGGTTAAATTTCACTGGTGGATTTTCACGCGTCTTTTACCCTCTTGCACCATGAAAACCGGGTATATGAGGCAAAACCTCTCTCTTCCCTCTCCCAGAAATGGCAGGCAATGAGAGGGAGAAGGGGGGATCGTGGAAGAGAGGGTTCTAATGAGAACAATCTCGCCTCGGTGCGTAATTACGAAGTTAATTGGACGGCGCGCGCGGCGCCCAGTGAGCGAAGCCCAGGCACTGAGTAAAACGCGAGAGCGCGCGAGCTTTTCCCTCTTAACGGACTCGAGAAATAATTGGATAAGACTGCAAGGAGCATCCTACGTTGTACCGTCCTTCATGTTTGTTACCCCAAAAAACTATCTCATTGGAATTTTAATTATTACTTTTATATCTCAATAACAATTCCATTGTTAATTCAAATTACGTAGCTACATCAACTCCCAAACGCGTTCTTTCACCTGTTTGAATGTTGAAGAGATGATTATTTTTAATGTTCACATTTTTTTTGCGGGGATAAAATCAAGAAATTTCAAATTCCACTGAAAATTCAATGATCTTACAAATTTATAAGCAGCAGGATAAAAAATTCATCAACTTATTTTGATTTTACTGATTTCAATTAATGTTTATGAAGTAAGTGATGCGAAATTTACAGTTTTCATTGATTTTCCCCTAAAATTTGTCATTTCAAACAACGAAATTCCCTTAAATTTCATTGAAATTATAAAGTAACAAACAGTTAATTAATAACTCTGCAAATTGCAAAAATGTCATAACTCATCAATAAAAGCCGGAAAATGATGAAAAAACTTGGCAAAATCCAAAATGAAAATAATGAAAATACAGCAGAATTAATGAAATAAATTAATGTTCTTCATGTTTACTATTACAAAAGCCCATTCCTCTGGAATTTTAATCATTATTTTTACATCCCAATAACAATCTCATTATTAATTCAAATTGCACAGCTACATTAACCCCGAAACATGTTCTTTCGCCCGTTTAAATGTTGGAGAGATGATTATTTCTAATGGCGGCATTTTTTCTCTCCCATAGCAGATGATAATCTCCGAGATTACCCGCACTAATATCGTAATCCCCACGCGTGAATTTCCCCAAACCCCCCCGACATTTTTTCCATTTTTGCTCCCTCTCATGCAGAATCAACGTGACTTACGTCCCCTTTGGGGAATGCGCCCAGATACCTAGGCGATTGTACACACAATATACCCGTGGCTCGTGCCGGGATAAATTCTATCTCTCGCATCCCACATTGCTCTCCCTTTTATTCCCCCCGCGAGCATGCATTTGTGTACCTCATTGGACAAGAGGGTAATTGTGCAGTGAACTGGGAAAGAAAGGATCAAGGATAGTCCTCTACGCGACTAGCACAAGTAATTACTCGGGACGCACCTAAACACCACCCACGAGCGCCCACACGTTTCTCAATTTCCAATGTAACATTTTTTTATTTCGAAAGGAAGAATTATTTGACAATTTGAATAACTGTTTTTTTAAATCTTGATTGATAATTCTGTCTAGTATTATCTAATTAATTCAGTCTGTTGTGAACAGGGATTATGTCTATTCCTCGATTCCACTTGGGTTATTCTAACTTAAAAAAATGGCCGTGACTATTCACACCATTGCGTGAATCACTCCCGTACACTCCATACACTCCACGCATGCGTGAAGTTTGTGTGTTTCACGCAGCCGAATTTTCATACTGCTGTGTATGTCACGCAGTTGAAGTTTCATACTACTG
>NW_021680455.1:482689-496010 GCF_001412515.2 Diachasma alloeum | reverse complement strand
GAAACACACAGATGTATAAAAATACAACTGCGTGAAACACACAAACTTCACGCATGCGTGGAGTGTATGGAGTGTACGGGAGTGATTCACGCAATGGTGCGAATAGTCACGGCCTTAAAAAATCATCACGTCCAATCATTAGTTGAAATAAATGGAATTATAATTCAGAATAAGACAATTTGCGTTTTAATTCTTCTATTAAACACTACAATTTCTTCCGGAAAGCAGTTCAAATATGAAAAGAATAATAGAACGAAAAAAATCAAAATATATGGCAAAAATGTCCTGTTTCCAATTCAAGAATTTTTTTTTAATTCTTGACAATTTCAATCACTATTTTTTAAAATATTGATTGGTAATTATGTCTAATATGATTTAAATTAATATAGCCTATTGAGAATGGGGGTGATTCCAGGATTACACTTAGGTTAATCTATCCTAAAAGGTCTCGAATTCGAATCATTGGTTGAATTCAATTGGACAAATCATTCTTCTTCATTTGATAATAATTCCGAAAAAATCAATTTGTTTTAATTCTCCTCTCCACTAGAATTTTCCCTGCGAAGCAGTCCAAACATAAGAAAAGAATAATAAAACAAAAAAATAAAATGTATGGAAGGATAACTCCCAGCAACATTCTTCATTCAAGAAATTTCTGCCCCCAGTTTTAACGACGCGAGAAAAGAGAACGAAAACAAGAGCATGAGATGAAAATGTTGTTCAAAAGTTGACACAGGCGACGTCATAAAACTTGACTCCTCCTGTTCCTGTTCCGTCCTTTCTCCGTACACAGAACCCCTTCGGAACTCATACCAGAATAATGCATTACTCCGACGCTCCCTGAATTATTATAAACATGTGCCTACGTGGGTACCGAGTAGGAGGGGTTGCGAACCGTGCGAACTTTAACGCGCATGACGACAATAAACCAAGAAAAAGGGCGACTCAGAGAAGAGGAAAAGGGGGTATTCATCTCCCATATACGTGACTGTTAACCAACCTTTCGTCTCCCTCACGATGTCGTAATTCGAAACCTCCACCAGCGTCACTCAAGAGACTCCACTGCTGCCTGCTACGATATCTCTCCGGTATTTTGTACCGTGGGCGGAAGTCTTTCGCAATGTAACGAGTGTATTGCACCGAGGGAGATTGTAATCGGAAAACCGAACATTTCTTTTTTTGTTCTCCCCGTATTCAACTTCTCTTTTATTCCTTCCTTTCATCAATATTCCCGGAGAGAGAGACTGTCTCTCATTCTCTCATCCCAGGTCTATTCTTCCCACGGTAATTGCTAGTCCTGCTTTACATTTGAAATAATTCGAGAAGGTTGGGACGAGGATGAATAAAATCAAGGTAAAAAATTCAATTGAGCGTTCGATAGTACTTCAGTGGGCCTCTTTTTTTCCGTCGAGTGCCGCGGCATTTTTTTCGAGTAGAAACTGCTCTCACAATCGCTCTTTACCTCACAAAATCGGGGTGTAGTGTCTCATTTTGGTTTAGTACTGAGTATTTTGTACACACTTCAAGTTCTGTCGGAAAATTCTCCTCATTGCAATGATTTCGCCTCTGGAAAAAACACGAGTCTACAATTTTCGGAAATTGAAGTCATTAAAATAGACGAAAAGACATTAAAATACCAAAATTTAAGTAACAAATTCAATTAAGCAGTCGATAGCACTTCGGGAGGCCTCTTTTTTCTATCGAGTGGCGCGGCATTTTTTCGAGTAGGAACTGCGCTCACAATCGCTCTTTACCTCACACACTCGGAATTTAGTGTCTCATTTTAATTTAACACTCAATATTTTGCACACTCTTCAACTTCCGCTAGAAAATAATCCTCATTGCGATGATTTTGTGACCGCGAAATAGAATAAACCAAAAAAATACGACAACGCACTGCTCAGATTATTCCCTTTCGGTAAAAAATGCGAGTCTAAAATTTCTAGAAATTAAAGTTATTAGAATAGACGAATGGACGTAAAAAATTCAATTGAGCATTAGATAATACTTCGTTGGGCTTCTTTTTTCCTTTGAGTGCCGCTGCATTTCTTCGATCGCTCTTTACCTCACAAACTCAGAATTTAGTGTCTCATTTTAGTTTAGTACTCAATATTTTGCACACTTTTCAACTTCTGCTAGAAAATAATCCTCATTGCTATGATTTTGCGACCGCAAAATAGGACAGAACAGGAAAAAAATAAAAAATCACCTCTCAAGTCCTTTCCATCTTGTAAACGACAAGAGTCTCAGATTTCCGGAAACTCAAGACATTAGAATAGAAAAATCGAGGTAAAAAATTCAATTAAGCTTTAAATAGTCCTTCAAGAGACCTCTTTTTTCCATGTGCGGCGGCTTTTTTCCGCAGAAATTGCTCTCACAATCGCTCTTTATCTCGCAAACTCGGAGTTTAGTATCTCATTTTAGTTTACTACTCAGTATTTCGCACACACTAACTTTTGCCGGAAAATGCGCCTCATTGCCATGATTTTGCCTCCGCAAAATAGAATAAACCAGAAAAAATCCCAGAATGGGCGCAGGTTATTTCGCATTTTGCAAAAAAAAAAAAACTCCAAGACTAAAATTTCCGGAAATTGAAGTCATTAGAATAGACAAGAGAGTCAGAGCCCCGGCAAGAAAATTATTGTAAACTATCGGGAGTAAAGGGAACAAGGGGAAGCCGGCAATTGTTGGTGCGGTTGTATCTATCGGAGCGTAGCAAGAAGCAAGACCCATTCTACCCCCCTCTTTCGGCTCATCTCTTAGTGGAATATTTTCGCCGTTACTGCTGGAGGTTTTACGAGCCGGCGCACAGCACCATGCCACTACTCGTCTCACCTACGGGGCGTCCTATTCCCTTTACCCTATCCTCATCATCCCGATGCAACACGTAAAACGATAACGCCTGGTAGTGGTTTGTACGATGCATATAGCGTTATTTATGATGCGACGCGTAATGGGATGTCGGATACTAATGAGCGTTCCATGTTAAATTCTACTGGAAGTGCCTCCTAATCCCCCTTATATCGTCGATATCCGAGTTATTGGACGTGGAGAAAAAAAATCGTAATTTTTTGGAATAAGGTGTAGTGCAAAACTAGGGTCTTAAAGGCGTTTTTGACACTCAGTACGTGAGGCGTTGTTTCACGAACGCTGAGCGAAGCGAAGCGAAGCGTTCGTGAAACACCGCCCACGCACTTCGTGTCAAAAAATATTATTCGATACACGGAAGTGAAGAACTTTTTCTGGCGAATATGAGGTTACAGAACGAGCCGAAGGCGAGTTCTGTAATCATATTAAAGTTCTCCACACCCTAGTATCGAAATGTACTAAAAAATAAGACTGTGATACAAGTTACCTGATTTGAGACATTTAGACGTGGATACGTCCATGGTTTCAACATGGGGGGTCATTTTGGGAAACGGTTTTCATGTGCAGCGCCAACTATCGGAATTCTAGAAAATTCTCGACATTTCGAGGTAATACGAGAAGTTTCTTGAAATTTCGAGGAAATTCAGGGAGTTTCTAGAAAATTCGAGGGAATTCAAGAAGTTTCTTGAAAATTCGAGAGAATTCAAGGAGTTTCTAGGAAATTCGTGAAAGAAGAAAAGACCATGGATGTATTCACGTACAATTACAGCTGTATCGAAGATATAGCCGTCTGCAATTTTTTCTGTCTCACTTCAAGACGGTGGGAGATTGTACGAACATACGATACTCCCAAGCTAATAATTAAGCTCACTCAGAATAATTTCCGACTAATGTGAGATGGTTGTTTATTTATTATTAATTTGGAAGGAACTGAAAAATTCATTCTTGTTTTTGTGAATAATAGCTTGGTTTAATTCAAGATTTATATAATTTTCAAATGAATTTATTATTTGAATTTGGTTTGATTTTGTTATTATTCTTTAGTTGTTTTAAATATAATTTGAGGCATTACAAGATGGAAAGAACGAGGATACTTATCATTTTTAATCTGGATTTCCAGTGGAAACTAGCACGATAAATTGATTTAGTAACAATAATAGTTTAGAATACAATGACGCGGAATAAATGTTCGATATAAATTTGAGTTGAATTGAGGTTGATTCACTTGAGTATTTACTGAGAGCGAGCAATTGATTTAAATTTTGGATAGATTGAATGTTTTGGTGCGTGAAGTGTCCTTTTGCCTTTGCGTATTACTACGACAGCCTTCAGGTAGTAGGACCCGGGTATAAGGGTCTCATTGCAAGCGGATTTTCAAGTTTTCTGTTTTTCGCTGTATTTTCCATGAACCGAAGGATACGCTACAATTTTTCTCTTGAGTTGAAGGCAGTAAATACTCAAATGTAACATTTTGTGTTGATATTTGGTAGCCTTAGAACGACAGATTTTTCTCATTCAACTCACTCCTAACGCAAAAAGTGAAATATTTCCCAAAAATTCCCCACAAAAATTTTCCCTCTTTTCTCCGGGATAAATCGCTGGATCTCCCGATGACGTTTTTGCCCCCGTTTTTTCATTCATTCTTCTTTGTTTCTGCGATTGGATACACTATCCAATACATCAGGACCAACCGGACGTGTCTTCTTGCGACAATCTCCCGGATGAACAACATTTGTTATCGTTCTTCCTCGTCACTCTTCTGTTATCAATTTTCGTCGTACTTTTTTTTGCGGACGGATGGGTTTCGAGGGGATCGATGACGTGGGCATGAAAAATTGGGCGAAGGGGAAAATTCCTGAATGAGGACTGAGTGAGTGGATAATTATTCTTGTTTACGCTGACTCGACGGCCTCTTGACTCCTTAACGAGGCGCGCAGGCCATTTCCAATAAATAGATGGGGATTTTTCCTCACGCCTATGGGCTTCACTGTGAGGCGATTCACTTTGCTACGGGATAGCGTATAATAGCGGTGATAAAGACAGGTATTTGAGTTATCAATCGACAGCCGAATGATTTCGTGTGTTGGTTTAATAGCAAAACCCCACAGCTATTTTTCATTAATTAAATCGTGTAATTTATTTTTCTTTCAAGAGAAAATTCTCCTCTCCGGGTATGTGAGTCTCGTGCAGATGGTGTCCTACATCCCACTACGCGCCGAGCACGTCTCATCCCTCGAGGGAGTACAGGAAGGGAGGAGGGGGGAAAAAATGCCAGATAAATCACAGGTTTCACAAGAAAATTCTCCTGCATCATCGTGAAATCCCTCTCTTCCGGGCTTCTCTCATCTTTACCCATCGTGTGCCCAACGGATTAGTCGGTTTCACCAAGCCAAGCTTTTCGCATCGGTTGACCCAACGAGAAATTCAACTCATGGCTCCCAAAATTATGGATAAATGGGGTCAAATGTACAGCGCATATTTCAAAACTACAAATAATAAGTGTTTCGTCGTAGAACTGAATACTGAATTAATTATCTTGAAAGTATTCACAAAATGTTACAAATTGTTCATTGTCGTAGCCATATGCAAAGGGAAAAGGACATTTCACGTTGAGCCGTCAGTGTGGACACATCAAAACATTTAATCTATCCAAAATTTGAATCAGTTGCTCGGTCTCGATAAATACTCAAGGGAATCGACCCCAATTCAACTCAAATTCATATCAAACATTTATTCCGCATCATTGGATTCCAAACTATTATTGTTACTTATATTTAAAACAACTAAAGAATAACAACTAAATTAAAAAAATGTAAATCCTGAATTCAGTAGCGAAGTGGTAAAATGGTGCAAGTCAATTTTGACTGTTGACCAGTTTTCAATGAATATCTCGGAATCTAAAGGAGATAGCAAAATTTTTGTTATAGCCTTTTTTGTAGAGCCGATTGAGGGCTACAATAAATGTAATTAGGACAAATTCGCTATCTCCCTTAGATTCGGAAATATTTCTCAAAAACTGAACTGGGAGATAACTCGATTTAAACCGTTTTCCCACTTCGCTACTGAATTAAGCCAAGCTATTGATAACATACCCAAGAATGAATCTCACAATTCCTTTCGAATTAATAACAAATAAACAATCATCTCTTATTAGTCGTAAATTTTCCTGAGTGAACTTAATTCTTAGCTCCGGTATATCGCCTGTTCGATACAATGAGGGAATAAAAATGCTGAAATTCCCAGAGAAGTTGTGGAACAAGTTCTTTGAGCGACAATTTTATTTTTTCTTTTAATTTCCAGGGAGTCATTCCATTGTCCAGTCAGAAAAAATTCAGCAGTACGTGATGTTATTACCCCCCTCCCCCCAGGCCTCCCCCTCCCCACCGTTGCAACGGAGTCGGGAATACCGTGGAGTTTCCATAAAGCACGAGAAAAAATAAAAAGGGCGATTTTATATTCTTTCATCCTCCCCTTGTTTTATATTTTCCACTTTTTGTTTTGACTCAACGAGAGAAGCATGAGTCTCGGGGTCGTGCTCTTTCGCCCCGTTGACACGCTGTGCCACTCGACAGACTCTTCCACTTCATCCCTCCGTGCAGTCCCCTCACTTTTCCCTTTTTTCATTTTTTTTTTTATTTCAACGGAGCTCAATGTTTTTTTCACAGACTATTTTCTCCCTTTTCTCCGTCTCTCGGCGAGTCAAATATTAATTCCACGCTCGATGCTCCTACTTTTCGCCGCCCTCTCGGTCCCTCGCTCTGGATATACACTTTGGTATAAAGTGTGCGTAACAGAGAAGAGGTGAAATTATACCGAGCTGCATGAATCTCGTCACGAGGTTAATAAAAAATGAGATGGGGCTCTTCTTTATTCCTTCAGATTATGGGTCTTAATTACATTTCTTTGTATTCTTCGGGCGTTTCTGGAGTTGTCTGGCGCTTGTGAATGGATTATTTGAAATTATAACAATCGGATTTTCAGATTTTCATTGTGATTTTTCATTTTTTTTATATTAACGTGAATGTGCCACATTTCAATCATTTCAGTAGTGAAGCGGTAAAACGATTTTTCATCACTCATGCGTAAAGTGTGATGAAAAATACATATTACGAAATATATAAAAAATATGGATTCTTTCAGTGTATATTATTAATCCGATATTTCCATTATTACTAGTTTTTACTACATAATTCTTTATTTTGAAAGATTTCTTCCTCAAAATCTTTTTTTTATCTCAATTCGTCACGAAAAATAAATGCAAATTTATATATTTTTTGAAATAATAGAACATTATACCTATAATAGAAAAAATATTATTACAATGAATAAATAGTAAGAATGATAATAAAGAATGAGAAATTCTTCTAGAGATATTTCTGACAATTTCCTCAATTCTGATTTGGACCAATCAGAGTACAGTATTCGGAGTCACGTGACGCGTTTCACACTGATAATTTCCCCGACTGCAGGGAAATTATCAGTCTGATAATACGCGCGCTACGCGCTCGGGATTTTAATCTGCAAAACTGATCCCTCTCGTCGCTATGCAACAAAACATTCGGGAAATATCCGATAATTTTGAAGGTCTTGGGGTATTATAGCTGATAATCACGACAAAAATTCAATTTTTGTAAAAGATATTGAATTTCATCTCATCAAGTTGATTAATTTCCCTCAACTAAATCTGCTCCACTCCATCAAATATTCTCACGTGAAACAAATACATTTTCAGCCATTGTATTCCACTAACCTGAAATTACAAGGAAAATAAATCGAAAAAAGTGTTCACAACCAAGAAAATGCGAAATTATCCCCAGCAGCATAAATCTCAACACGAGGTGTAGAAAAATAGAGGAGATCTTCTTTATTCCCTCAGCTTATGGGTCTTAATTACATTTCTCCTCATCTCTTTTTTCCCACTTCATCACGACCAGTCCCATTACCCCTCCGTCCATTAAGCCCGTCAAAAGCTAAGTACAGAGACGTGATATCTCCACTATATTTTCCACTGTTTGAGTGTAAATACAGGTGAGAGAAAAAAAATATATCCAGCGGAAAAATGAACACGCATTAGGTGGTGGGCATTAAAACCATGTCCCTATTCACTTTACTCCTCAAGTCAAACTATAGTTTCTTACTCCTGAGGAGTTGCGGTTCTCTCATTTTCTTTCATCTTCCTCGGCTTTTGTGGAAGGAATACTCTTGAAATGCCTCCCACGCCTCGCCATCGCGCCACACCCTCTACTCAGTATCTTAATTATATTTTATCGCAGAGCTCTGTCACTCTTATTTAAATTCAAATAGTCCACCCTGGTATTATCTGATGACCCGTTTCTCCTTTGTCATTTCCTCTTTATTACATTCCAATGGATAATTATGGAATTATATTTTTTTCAATTATTATGTTAATTCATATCCGCGAGATGGAGCAGTGAAAAAAATCCGGCTCTGCAATTTTTAAAATTTATGATTGAAATTTCCGGTGCACGTTTGAACATTTTTATCACGTTTGTGTTGCATTTTTTTAAAAAGAATATCGTTGTTGAAGTTTTAGAATTGCATGGAAAAATCAATGAGAACTGTAGATTTCAGTTCAATTATTTCTTGAGAATTAGTGGAAATCAGACCAATTTGATGAATCTATTCTTGAATTTTCAGTTCATTGAACATTCGTCGCGATTCCGCACTGAATATTTATTATTTCATTGAACATTTTGGATGTTCACTGAGGCAAATTTAGAATTTCATTGAATTTTCAGGGAAATCTGAAATTTTATGATTTTTTCCTCTTTCAATCACATTCAATGTTACTCTCTTGGAAATTACTAGACCATGAAATTTACATTTTTTCCTAACAGTATTCTTTTAGTATTGCTCCAGAATTTAGCACATATTTTGTATTATTATGTGATAATCAGTGATTAGTCCTCTTAGTTGAAATGAATCCAGTAAAAATCCTCATAAAATACAAATGCTTCATTTTCATAATTTAAATTCACAACTATAAAAAAAATGAAATAAAATCAATCAGAACAATCAATCAGTAATTGGGAAAAAATCGTCATTTTGTCAAATGAAATATGGCTCATCAGTCAAATAATTTTAGCTTTTCTCAAGTCTAAACTTATATTTGAGTAAACTCAACTATAATCCAAATAATATATCCAAAAATGAATTATTTTATAAAGTAGATTTCTGCATTATTCACATTCTTTCCTTCTCCATTGATTTCGCCGACAACTTTCAATTGTTCTCCCCTAAAAAATTCCTCAATTTATATCGTCCTTGAGTCAAACAATACCGTGAAATGTCTGAAACAATTCCCCAATGTCAAACTAATTTTTCCCCAGAAACTCCAACCGATGAGTTTGAAATAAAATAAAGGGACTTTTAAAAATTCCAAAACAATTACCGCGTTTTTGCGATAATCCTTGCGGCACTGATTCTCTGAAGTGTTTCTGTTCGCCAAGGAACGAGGCAACGGGAACGATGAGACTAAGAAGTGGGATGAGGGGACGAGCAGGAGAGAATGAGAGAGAAGAAGAAGAAGAACAGGCGGGAGGAGGACGGGAGGGATATCCATGAAGTGAGGTCGAGGGCCGGCCCACACGCGCGATGCATTCTTTTATATTCCTCCGCTTTGCCGCCAAAGTCTACGTGTATACAATAACATATGTGTACATACCCCCATATGAAATATAAAATAAAAGTGAATGGGAAAAAATATGGGAGAAAAGGGATAAATAATAATTGCGGTGTATTTGCGAAGGTCGACATTTGCGTTTCCCGGGGTACATATCAAGGGATAATTTTCTAATGGGGGCCCTATCGTGCATATACAACTTCCATATGACTGTAATTACATCGGGACGCAGTGTCCCTGTATAATGACTCAAGCGGAAGAGGATTGTAGGGGCTCTAGGCATTATTAACGAATAGTAATAAATGACATCAGAGTTAAAAAAAAAAATTCTGACTTTTTCCTGAATTGTCGCGTTAACGAGCCATTTTTAGAGAAACAGTCATAAGACACTTCATGTCGGAAACTTCATCAGCTACAAAAAAGATTCTTCGATATTTTTTGATAAAGCCAATCGTTAGCGAGATAATTCAGAGGAATGAAAGAGATTACTGGAATCATCAAAACAATTTTTTAAATTCTCTTGTGCGAATTATCTCGATAACGATTCCTCTGAGCGGAAAATACATTCAGATCTTTTTTGCAGCTTAGAAAATCCTCTGCAAATAAGTTCATGAGACATTTTCCCCTAGAACCGCTGATTATCGATCTACTTTCACTTTAAACCGTGACATTCAACGACTCGAGCCCCGAAATAATTTTTCTCATGACAAATTACGTCATACGGGAGTGAAGTCACTCCAGCCGGAATAATGTAGTGCCTAATGGTCTCGAATCAAAGTCACCATCGTATAACCCAAGTAGGCGAGGGTATATTGGGTGTACCGTTGGACCAGAGTGCGATCGATCTTAACGTCGAGTGGCGGCATTATCCCTCTTAATCAATGATGCCCTGGCTACGGACATTTCCCAAGGTACTACGCTGCATCCGAGGTATTCACGCGCTAGTCTTATCATCCCAAAGGCTCCGTTGATTGAAATCATATCACAGCTCCACGGAACTATTAAAACTGCACTTTTCTTCATGAAAAAAAGTGTCGCATTGAAGACATTCTCATAATATCTCATTCGATCTTGCAAGTATTTCATTTTTCCTCTAATTGTTGGTCCATTTAATGAAATGAAGCTCTTTATTTGACATTTTTCTATTCAATTTGCAGAATATTCTTATTGTTTGAATAAAAATGTTTTAATTTCATGAAATGAAAAATTCATTCATTCCCGAAGATTCCTCTATTAAAATTGAATAAAGAATTTAATTGACCCAACTAGACATTACTGATAAGATTTTTACTAATCAGTGAATTCTCTTCGCTGTCTATTGATTTTATTTCCATTTAATATAGTTTTTAGTTACACCAAGGAAACATTTGTTTATTTTAACAGAATTATTCTTTAAAACTGAATAAAAAAGTGGACTGAAGTTAAGTTTAAGTTTGAATAAAAGCGTTATTATGAGCTTGTTTGGAACCAAGCGTATGTGATATGAATAACCATTTTCCGAGTTATAATCCATAGACTTCAATTAATTTTAAAGTCAACACAAATGTCTTATAACTCTGTCTTCATGTCAAGTATCTTGAATTATAACAGAACAGGTGTCTTAAATTTCAAGACATTATGCACTGTAAGAAGAAAAAATTTAAACTTCAAAGTTAAAAAAAACAAAATTCCAGATTTCACTGAAATTCTAATGAACTTCGTAATTTTTGAGCCGCAGGAAGACGACAATTCTCCAATTTCCTTGAATTTTCAATTCATGTTTTAATTGAAAATTCAAAAATATATTCACATGAGTTTTCGTAAAAAAATTTCTTGACATTTTAGTGGAACTATCAAGTGATGAAAATGTCCAAAAATAATCCTTGAAACACCATTCAGAAATTTTCAACAGTGAGACACTCGCTTGACCCTCAAACCCCTTGTTTTTACAAGAAAAAAACTTCTTTTTCATCGAGACGTATTTTTCTGTCCTCCAGGACTCGAGTGGAATCCCCCAAAAAAAAACCAATAGAACGGAAAGTCGTATAGCAGCAACTGGTTGTGCATTGCGCTAGGTATTGTCGAACAAGCCGGTATAAATGCATCGCCCACGCGGCTACACCGGCACGTGGGTGTACAAGGACCTTCGTTTCTCCCCCCCTAACCAATCCTCCCCTTCATACGCATACATTACCATTATTCTAACATTTTTATTGTACTTTTCTTTCCCCCGTGTTTACTCTCCTCTCTTCTCTCAGTTGTCTCTACTCATTTCTTTTTTCACCATGTCGCTTCGTATTTTCTACCCGCACTCAGTGTTCTTCATTCCAGGATGGATTTATAGCGCTGTAAAATAAACCTCTCAAATCTATCCCGCAAACGATGGGAATGAATTTTATATATTTACATACGAGGTTTATGCCGTTGTTAAAATAGATTCTGAATTGTTAGAAATAATTTTGGCTTTGTCTTCACGAGGGTTATTAATGACTAGTAGAAACATTACCGTCATGACAAAACACTGAAATATTGCCTGTCCTCGGAGAAATTTTTTAAAAAAAGTAATAGAGAAATTCTCCTCGTTTTTCCACTTCTAAAGACCAACGAATCATTATTAAACATCAAGAAAATGACTGAAAGCTTAATAATACTCATGATTCTTGGATTCACATCCAAAGTCAGTTCTATTAATTAATAAAGAAGATAATCCGAATTACAAAAAATTATTTTTTGACGTTATTTTCTGGGAATTGTCTCCTTGATAAGTGATTTTAGGAGGAAACGTCATTAAATATTTTATTTCAAAATTTTTTGGAGCTATGAAAAAGGTATTTTGATATTTTTCAATGAATCCATTCGTTATCTAGACAATTCACAAGAATGAATCAGCCCATAGGAATCCGAAAATTATAAAGAATTTTGTTTTTGCCTTCACGATGATTATTAATTACCAGAAGAAACATTACCATCATGACAAACATTGAACTATTGCCTGTCCCCGAAGAAGAAATCTTTGACAAAGTAACAGAGAAATTTCCCTGGTTTTTCTATTTCTTAAGATCACCTAATTATTATTAAACATCAAGGAAATAAAAATACTTGTGATGCTTGAACTCATCATCAAAGTCAGTTCTATTAACTAATAAAGAAGATAATCCGAATTACAAGAAATTATTTTTCAGCATTATTTTCTGAGAATTGTCTCCTCGATAAGTGACATCAAAAAGAAAAGTAATTAAACATTTATCTCAGGAATTTTTTCAGCTACAAAAAAATCTGATAGTTTCCGATGAACTCACTCGTTATCGAGATAATTCACAAGAATGAATCAGCCCACAGGAATCTGAAAATTCTCAAGAATTTTGTGTTTGCCTTCACGATAATTATTAATGACCACAATAAACATTACCATCATGACAAAACATGGAAAAATTGCCTGTCCCCTTAAAAAATTAATGAAGAAATTCTCCTCGTTTTTCCATTTCTCAACACCAACAAATGATTATTAAACATCAAGGAAATGACTGGAAGCTTAAAAATACTCATGTTGCTTGAACCCATGCCCAAGGTCACTACAATTATCTACAGATGTGTGGGTCTACAGCCCTCTCTCCCAGCGCACATAACTAATTAAGGAAACGAAAGAGCGAAATGAAAAAAGAAGACTGATTAGGGGCGTGAACGCGATGAGGATCGGTGGCTCATTACCCCTCGACTTATTGAATTTTCGTTGATTCATAAGCATAAATTAGAAATATACATTTTAAGTGGGCATTAAATGCTCACGGTCGCCTCAATTCATTAGCAATATCTCGGATGATGACAAAAAAA